>NW_007091237.1:201974-211302 GCF_000164805.1 Carlito syrichta
CATAAATCATCCATCATGAAATGGACAAATGCATTAAAAGAATCTTAAAAAAGAAAAAAATTCACTTAAGTCAAAAGCAGCCTCTCACAACAACACTAGCTGGTACACTGATGCTGATGGTCTCTTAGAACATTTACCTAGTGGGGGAAGCCAGTACAAGAGGCTCATTCTCCAAAAGATAATTCTGGGTTTTTTGGGGTCCCCCTTCATATATACACATATCGCATATTATATGTGTATGTATATACACACATATATACATATATACACTCCATATATATGTGTGTATATATGTATATATGTGTGTGTATATTTATATATATATATATATACACACACATATATACACCACATCTTTATCTGTTTATCCACTGATGAACACTTAGGTTGCTTCCATATCTTAGATGTTGTGGATGGTGCTGCAATGAATGAACATGGGAGGGCAGATCCCTTTAACACAGTAACTTCAATGTCTTTGGATACATATTAAGAAGATTGCTAGATCACAGAGTAGTTCTATTTTTAGTTTTAGAGGAAGTTCCATTTATTTTGCCATAATGGCTGTATTAATTTACAATGTACACGGGTTCCCTTTTCTCCAAATTCTCACCAACAATTGTTATCTTTTTTCATAAAAGGTATTCTAACAAGTGTGAAGGGATATCACATTGTGGTTTTAAATTGCATTTCTCTGATTTTTAGTGATGTTAAACATTCTTTTTATATATCTGGAATCATAAGAAGTCGAACTGACAGAACTAGGGAGTAAATGGTTTCTACAAGTTTGAGGGAGTAGGATGAGAAGGGAAACAGAAGATGAAGATCAACGGTACAGTTTCACATATACAGGAGGAATAAGTTTCAGTGATCTATTGCCAATATGCTAACTATAATCAGTGTACTCCATTGCATATTTTAAAATTGCCAAAAGACTAAATTCTAAATGTTCTCACTGTGAGGTGATGATAAGTAAATTTGCTTGACTTAATCATTCCTCAATGTAAACATTTATTATAACATCACATTGTACCCTATGAGATACACAGTTATTCTTTGTCAATTAAAATATATGACATTTTTAAAGCACATTCTGAATATTTTAAAATGACGGCCTAAATAGTCTCTTTTTTTTGCATGATTTGAGTTTCCATTTTAAAGTTTATTTTCAGATGCAATATGCCACATAACTTTTTTATTTAATAAAAGTTAAATGTTTTGAGGCACACTTAAAGGTTTGAAAATAGACAAAAAATTTTAATCTAATGGGTGGCATAAGATGAATTAGAGGAAGCAAAGTTTGAAAAAGAGGAAACTGCTACTTCTCTTCTGGTGTTTCCCATCATAGGAAATGGCATGGCAAAATAATCAACTTAGTGTTTAAGTTTTTTTTCCTCTTTTATACAATTGACTAGTCACCAAATCCTGTGACTCTAACCATGTTAAAGGGTCTTACATTGTGCAGTTATGCCCCAGTAGATAAACCAAATGATTTTCTTTTCCTTTAGTAAATAGTTAGAAATGGGATTACTGGGTTTTATGCGTAGTGTATATTTAACTTTGTAAGAAAATCAGAAATATATTTTGTTCAATAAATTAATCAATAATTTTAATACAGTTTCTAGTTAGTCACTCTAATGAATAATTTTAAGAAGAGGATATAATATTACACATTTTATAAACAATTTTGGAGCTAATGCCAAAAAAAGAAAAGAAGGACCTCTCATTTTGTATTTAATCACACAAAAATCATTTTTAAAAACCATTTAGTTTTCACATATTTTGTCTCAAAATTTATTAAATATCTCATGGATAGAAAATGATTTTTTCATATTTTCTGAGCATCTCAAATCATAGTCATTTGTTTTGTGCTCTTCAGTTTATACTAGATAATTTAAATTCAGTAGATTAAGATGTATATATGCTCCAAATTTATCTAAGTAGAGATATATGATCCACATAGGAATCAATCAGAAATATTTTAATTTGTTTATTAAGAAAACAGAAAACATTGTGAGAGATAAGGTTACAGTTTACTTATGAGACCCTATTCATTTATGTATTTCTTAAACAAAAAATCACATAAGTCTCATTTCAAATATGCAGTTTATTTTCTGTAGTCAACTAGATTCACTATGCATTCTCAGAAATAATAACTTTTGATATTTCGATACATAAAGATATTCTTAAAGATGAGGAGTTAAACAGTATTTTATTAAAATCTGTACTAGTACTATGAATTCTTAATCGAATAGAATTATTTAAACCTATTAATTTTTTTTTCTTTTTTTTTTTTTTTTTTTTTGAGTTGGAGTCTCACTCAGTTGCCCAGACTGGAGTGCAGTGGCCATTCCTGGCCACCGCAGCCTCGACCTGCGGGACTCCAATGATCCTTCCGCCTCAGCCTTCCAAGTAGCTGGAACTACAGGCGCGCGCTACCATGCCCGGCTCATTTTTTATTTATTATAGATGAGGTCTCGCCAAGTTGCCCAGGTGGGTCTTGAACCCACGGGCTCAGGCAATCCACTCACCTCAGCCTCCCAAAGCGCAGCATTGCAGGCTGAACCACCGAGCCGGGCTTAACCTATTAATTTTCATTTTGGAAAATAAAGGCAGAAGATCCTTTTTCTATATTGTAAATTCCTTGAACGTCATGCCTGTAATCCCAGTACTTTGAGAGGTCAAGCGGGGGGATTGCTTGAGCCCAAGAGTTCAAGATCTGCCTGAGCAGCACAGAGAGACCATGTTTCTACAAAAAATAAAATAAAAATGAGCTGGGTGTGGTAGCCCACGCTTGTAGTCCCAGCTACTGAGAAGGCTGATGTGGAATGATCGCCTGTGCCCAGGAGGTCAAAGCTGCAGTGAGCCATGATCATTCCATTGCACTCCAGCCTGAGTGACAGAGTGAGTCTATGATTTAAAAATAACTTTTCAAATAAAATTGAGAAAACAAAGTTCTCATATACAAATAAAAAATGTTTACTAGTATATCTAAAATTTCTGCCAGGAATAAAAGATTTTGATGTTTGGGATAATTGTTTAGGATTTGATCATTTTGGGTTTAAGTCAATAAGACAGAGAAAGTGCCTGTATTCAGTTATGGGCATGCAATTTAGAAAACATTAATGTTAAACCTTTTCTCATTCAAATCATAGAATTTACTTTTTTATTGGAAAAAAGATACTCTTCCCACCTAAGGATTAGTTGGGAGGGTTTCTTCTCTTCTGAGAAAAAGGAGTATAAGATCTAGATTTTTTTTTTTCCTAGAAAGAGAAAAGGGATTATGGAATATGGGAAGGAGCAAAGGAGATATAAAGGAGACGAGTTGGGACTCAAACGACCTCTTCCTCATCCCCTAGAGCCACTTTGGATGACTCCTTAACTGGAGAGGCACTGCAGAAACATTTTGGAGGAAGGAGAAATGGGTATTGGGAAAGCTAGAGAAATTTTGGCAAACTATTTTTCTGGAGCATGCAAACCTCCAGAGAATTTCCATAGGTTCCATGAGAGGGATCTTGCAATAGGACAAGGCAGTGAATATACAGCAATGACAGAGAGAGAGAGCCAGAGAGAGAAGCTTTGTTTCTCTGTGTGCAGTTTAGAATTTCCTCAATCTCAAAGATTTTAAGATTGCTGAGGGGTTCGCTATGTAAGCAAAGCTTTGGGTGAGAACAGAGTTAATATCAACAGAAGCATCATCACTTAACAGTAGTGGATACTAGTGAGTACTAAAAAGGTTAATGGGGGACCAGGTAGAGAATTCCAAAGCCGGTGGTTGAGAGACTAAACCAGGCACACTATACAAAATACAGAATAGCTGAGGTGGAGAGCACATGAGCTGGTCGCCCTCCTCCAAGCATTAACACCTGGCAAATACATCATAGACCTAGATAACACTTTTAGAATGAAGTCAGGGAGGAGAGGAATACTACTGTTCAGTTGGCAGCTTAACTAGTGAGTGTGTTTACCTTGAAAAGCCTGCCTTTAACATGGAACTGACATATGTTTCAAAGCAACTTAAGGTGACTCAAACTATTCCATCACTTGTCCAGACACACAATCAGACATTACTAAGTAAGAAGATTAGATCTGGTATAAAAAATAAAGAGAGACCGGGCTCGGTGGCTCAGCCTGTAATCCTTGGGAGGCTAAGGTGAGTGGATTGCCTGAGCCCGCGGGATCAAGACCCGCCTGGGCAGCGAGACCTCATCTCTACAATAAATCAAAAAATCAGCCGGGCGTGGTAGCGCATGCCTGTAATTCCGGCTACCAGGAAGGCTGAGGCGGAAGGATTGCCGGAGCCCAGCAGGTCGAGGCTGCGGTGGCCGGGAGCGGCCACTGCACTCCAGTCTGGGCGACAGAGTGAGACTCCAACTCAAAAAAAAATTTTTTAAATGTTAAAAAATAAAGAGATTTTTTTCTGTACACATCTGAGTGTAGTGTGTACATACTATTTTGTACATATTTATTTTTACATAATATGCACTTTCAAAAGTACATATATTCTATATCAATATATTATACTATATATTATATAATGCCATATAATTATATCATATTTAATAATATATAATATACATATATTTATATATAAAATTTTGTTGTATTGTATTTATTACATGTCATAAACATTTATATATGCAATTTTCATGTTTACATTTATAGTTTTACTATTCTATGACCATCTGTACTGTGTTCTAAAATCTTATTAAGCTATATTGAAATTCAAAGTTATTTGAACCTCACACATTCTCTTATACACATATTATTGCTTTTGTTAATGCTTTCTAAGTTTAATTAAAAAATTAAGTGCTCAATTTTTATTTTTATTTTTTTTAGTTGAATTTTCACTCTTGTTGCCCAGGCTGGAGTACAGGGATGATACCCTCAAGGCAACAGCAGCCTCAACCTGCTGGACTTAGGCGATCCTTCCACCTCAGTCTTCCAAGTAACTGGAACTACAACACACGCCACCACGTTTGGCTAGTTTTTGTGATTTATTGTAGAGATAAGGTCTCATCAAGTTGGTCAGGCTGGTCTCGAATCCACGGGCTCAGACAATCCTCTTGCCTCAGTCTCCCAAAGTGCTGGGATTACAGGCTGAGCCACCGTACCCAGCAACTGGCCTAAATGTTCATTTTTTAAATGTTAATTGCTTTTTTATATGTTTAAAAGAAATTTAGAAAGTAATATTACTTCAAAGCCAAAACAAAGATGCTAAGCTTACGAGCAGTCTGAAGTTTTAAAACATTACAATTGTCCACTATGAAAGTCATAGCAATTCAAGTAATTAATTCAAGAACGTTTTACAAAATTCAAAACCATGGTAGAATAATGTTACTTATGATATATATTTAAAAAGAAAGCAATATTACTGAACACATGTAATATGGTAAGAAATATCCACATTACAGAATCTCTTTACATTTTAAACAGAAAAAAAACTGATTGCTTTTTGCATATTTGTATCTTTCACTTTGTTATTCATTGATTGTTTTGGAACAACACAATCACTGTCCAAAAGGCCTACTTCCTAACTCTTTCATCTTGCTGTGGCTACCCTTCCGATAATAAGAACTAAGAGAAAATTTGCTAGTTGGAATTTCTGAAATAATTGTGATACTCTGTTAACAAAAATAAGGGAGGCATTCTTGTAACATTCATCTTTATACTTTACTCTTCTGAAAGGGAGAGCTGATGCTTGGAGTTTCAGTAGCAATCTGAGACCATTAGGTCACATAAATGGAAATAACAGTAAACACACTGCAATTGTCAGAGCAGAAAATAACTAGCAGGCATCACCAATGGCATGGCTGAGCTCTGCACCATTCCTTCACTGTCCACCTCTAGATGTTTTCTTTTCCTTTCTTTTTTAACTACCTTACAAATGTTTAAAAGTAAAATTCAGTTGTCTATTAAGTACTTTCACATTTTTGTGCAACCATCATCAGCATACATCTTCAGACTCTTTTCGTCTAGGAAAATCTGAAACTTTATACTTGTTAAACATTAACTCCCTATTTCTTCCTCCACCATTCCCTGGCAAGTACTATTCCATTTTCAATCTCTGTGATTTTGAGTATTTTATAAGCCTCATATAAATAGAATCATAGAGTATTTAACATTTAACTTTTTTGTGTGACTGGCTTATCTTGCTTAGCATAATGTTATTAAGGTTCATCCATGTTATAGTGTACATCAGTATTGTTTTCCTTTGTAAGACTGAATAATATCTCATTGTATGTATATACTATATTTTGATTATTCCTCTATTGATGGATAGTTGGGTTGCTTTCACATTTTAGTATTGTGAATAAGGCTGCTATGAACATGGGAATACAAATATCTCCTTGAAACTCTGCTTTCAATTCTTGCGGATATATATCTATATATCTATATATTTATATCTATATATCTATATATCTTTAGATATATATAGATATATAGATATAAATATAAATGTAATTGGTGGCTCATATGGTAAGTCTATTTTTAATTTTCCAGTAATTGCCAGACTGTTTTCCACAGTGGCTATACCATTCTGCATTCCAAACAACAGTACACAAGGGTTTCACTTTTCCAAATCCTCATCGACGTATTATTTTCTCTTTTGTTTTTGTTTTTACTTTTTTAAAATAATAGCCATTCTACTGGGTGTGAGTGCCTCACTGTGATTTTGATTTGTATTTATCTAATGTTTAGTAATGCTGAATATCTTTTCATATGTTTATAGGCCATTTGCATGTCTTCTTTGGAAAAATGTCTATTCAAGTTCTTTGCCCATTTTTGAATTAGATTGTATTGTTTATTTTTGTTTAGTTTTAGGGATTCTCTATATATTCTGGATTTTAATCACTTATCAGATATATGATTTGTGACTATCTTCTTCCAGCCTGCGATTTGCCTTTTTATGAAGGGGATCTCCAAAAAACTAGAATTATCTTTTGGAGAACTGGTCCCTTTTAGTTCACTTGGAATTTGTTCCTCCAGATCAAATGGTCAACCAAATTTTTATCTAGAAGTTTTGAGAAAATTGCAAAATGATTTGTGGAAGAAACATCCTGAATTGTGGCAAACAGTTGATTGGTTCTTCCACCATGACAATGCACCTGCCCATAGCACACTAAGTGTTCAGCAGTTGTTTGTTTGTTTGTTTGTTTGTTTGTTTGTTTTTTGAGTTGGAGTCTCACTCTGTCGCCCAGACTGGAGTGCAGTGGCCGCTCCCGGCCACCACAGCCTTGCCTACTGGGCTTCGGCGATCCTTCCGCCTCAGCCTTCCCAGTAGCCGGAATTATAGGCGCACGCTACCACGCCCGGCTGATTTTTTCATTTATTATAGAGATGAGGTCTCACTTCCCAGGCGGGTCTCGAACCCGCGGGCTCAGGCAATCCACTCACCTCAGCCTCCAAAAGGCATGGGATTACAGGCTGAGCCACCAAGCCCAGCTGTTCAGCAGTTTTTAAGTCAAAACAACATGATTCCTGTGCCCTGCCCTCCATATTCACCCAGTGTCACCTCCAATGACTTTTATTTTGTTTTCTCAGATGAAAAAGGTCTTCAAAGGGAAACGTTTCACCAAAGTGGAAGAGGTGAAACAAAAAATGGCAGAAGCACTAAAAGACATCAAAATTGATGAGTTAAAAAACTACTTTGAGCAGTGGAAAAGCATCTTAATGGATGTATTGCATCAAATGGAGAGTACATTGAAGACGACAAGTTTAAACATGTTAGAATAAATACAAAGGGTACCTGTGCTTTGACCAGGGGAATTGAGGGTCAATTGGAGGCTAAAACTTCACCTGCATGCAGCCTATTTGTGTAATTAATCCCTACTTGTGCCCTACATCTGTATAATAAAATAAAATAGTGAAAAAGATTAAAAATGAACTAAAACAATGGATGTAAAGGGAATAAATACACATTTTTTTAACTGAACATTTCATTTCTTAGGAGATCCCCTTGTATTGTGCATTTGATGCTTCATTAAAAAAAAAATTCTTGAAGTCCAAAGTGTCTGTTTTTGCTTGGTTTTTTTTTTTTTACCTTTGGTTTCCTGTGCTTTTGAGGTCATATTAAAACAATCTAGTGCTATGAAGCTTTGGTCCTATACCTTCTTTTAAGAGTTTTATACTATAAGTTTTTAAAATTAGGTCATAAATTCACTATTAATTTTTAACATGATATTAAGTAAGGTTCAACTTCATTCTTTTATATGTAAATCTACAGTTTCCCTACCATTATTTGTCAAAATACTGTCATTTGCCCATTGAATGGTCATAGCACCTATCTTAAAAATCATTTGGTTAAATAAATTATGGTTTATTTTTGAATTATCTATTGTCATTATGCCAGTATCACTCTGTTTTGATTACTACAGCTTTGTATTAAGTTTGAAATCAGGAAGAATGAGTTCTCAGCTATGTTATTATTATTATTTTTTTTAATTTTGCTTTGGTTATTTGGGCTCCCTTGAACATTCCTATAATTTTAGGATGTTTTTTCTATTTTTACAGAAAATATCATTGGGATTTTGATAAGAATTACATTCAATTTGTAAATTGTTTGAGTGAGTACTGACATTCTAACAAAATAGGTCTTCTAGTCCATGGATATGAGATGCCTTCAAATTTAGCTATGTTTTTATTAATTTCTTTCTAAAATGTCTTGCAGTTTTCATTATACTAATTTTTAAACTCCTTGGTTAAGTTCATATCTAAGTATTTTATGTTTTTGATGCTATTGTAAATTGAACTTTTTTCTTGATTTTCCATTTGGTTTTTTGTTTTGAGTGTATATAAAAGCAAATTTTTTGTATCCTGATACTTTGTGGAATTTGCTTATGAATTCTAAAACATGTTTGTGAGTGCATGTATATACATATAGAATATTTAGGGTTTTCTATATACAAGACTATATAATTTCTAAACAAATACAATTTTACTTCTTTCTTTCCAAATTGGATACCACTTCTTTCTTTTTCTAACCTAATTGCTCTGTCTAGGGCTTCTGATACTAAGCTGAATATAACTGGTAAAAGTAGCCACCTTTGCCTTGCTCTGAATTTTTTTTTTTAAATTACAATTAAAAGATGCTTTATCTATACTCATGATAGCTAAGCAAATAAATATGTATAGTTATAAATTACATTAGATATTTAACTTATGTTGATTTTTTAACTATTATTGACAAAATTTATTAAAAAGTATAAGAAAATCAAATTAGTATTCCATAGTGGATATGTACCACATTTTTTTAATCCAGTCCTCTTTTGATGGGCAGCATGATTGTTTCCAGGTTCTTGCTATTGTGAACAACACTGCGATAAACATA
>NW_007091237.1:211358-229107 GCF_000164805.1 Carlito syrichta
AATATCTGTCTGGGGATGGGAAAACACCTCTTATCAACAGGGTGCCTGAATGAAACATAACTGTACACCTAACCCTTAACTGTACCGCACAAAACCATAATAAAAAATAATGATTAATTTAAAAAAAAAAAAAGAGCTTTATGGTGCCTGGCACAAAGTAAACCAATATTCAGCAAACATGGCTTCCTGCCGCTGGCAAAGACTTATCTTTCAAAACCTATAGAAATACTTTACCCTCTTCTTTCCTACATCTCACCCTTTTCCCACTAATCATTCTCACCTGAAAACCACGGTATTGACTTCACTGTGCTAATAATAATTATGTCCTTCCCATTCAACAGTTTATAAATTTCAGGCACACAGAAAACATAATTTACTCACCATGTTATCTTCAAAATTTAGCCTAAGACCTGGTACAAAGAAGTTATGAAAAGAACTGTTTCTAACATGAACTAAAAGTCATTCATTGTGCTGCTTCCTGTGCCACAAGAAGAGTTACATGCTCACATGCACAAACTACACCCATCATAATTTTATGATGAATAATTGGAAATTTCCTTCCAATTGATCTTTAAGACTTTCTAATGTCTTACAAAATTCCTTTTAATGACACCACACTCTGTATAAGCAGAAAGACAATTTTTAAAAAGACAGAGACAGAGAGAGAAAAAACAAACTACAACAATCTCAATATAGCATCCTTTAATGAAGTATACGGTCCAAATCTAAATCAGCTAGAAGTTGACTTCTGCTTCTTTCCATGACATTCAAGTCAGACAGGAACTCTCAAAGGAGGAAAACAAAACACTCCAAGATCTGCAGGGTCAGTTAATAATAAAAAATGCTTAAAAAAAAAAAAAAAGAAAGAAAATCAAATTAAATTTTCCTAATATTATCTACAAAAAAATTAACTATGGTCAATATAATGTGAGCTCTCTTTTTCTATATCTCCATTTGGAATGACAAAGAAAATAGTTTCTTGTGATAAAAATATTAAATTTATCCTGGAAATTTCTTTTACACAAATCACTTGTCATCATTTTGATTTAAGTAAAATCCTGTACTCAATAAAGAAATTTCTGTGCTCAATAAATATCTGTCTTGAAACCCATGATCATTAAGGTTAAAAGTTTAATTTGACTATAACTCTACAAAGGGCATAAGTTTAAATGTTTGGATGAGAAAAGTGCTATGAAGAAGTAAGAATATTATTTTTATACAATCACTTTCTTCTTCAGAAAGCCACTATATATGCCTACATATATATATCTTCCTAAAATTATGTAAATGATAAATAAGTTGAAGTAGCTTTTGTTAATTTGAAATCTAAATGTTTGGTTCTCTATTCATATTCTCAACAGAGAGTTTAGAATTTTTTTTAATTACTTTTAAAAATCAGAATTTTAAATCTAAATGACACCTGAGTGATCATAAGAATGAGAAAATGGGGACCTAGCAACACTAAATGAACTGGCCAAGGAGAATTAAAATATACAAGTAAATCACTGAAAATTTATCTAGAGAAAATGAAACCACTAATTTTAAAGCAGAACTTACTTTTTTTGAATGGACAAATCTGTAATTATTAGATTGTGATTATGCCAGACATCTAAATACACTATTTATTTTTCATCTGTTTCTTTGCCAATGGAATTTTATTCTTAAGAATAGACTTAAAATGTCCTAGTTAATATTATTGCCATTATTTTCTGATTTGTAATGTGACATAATTCAAAACTGCATATTATCTTTTCTTATTTTTTCTACCCTTATGATTGACCTGAAAGCTCCTTAATTTCATCTAATTATGCCTCTTACTCTATCCTAAATAATTCCTCCTCATCATCTTCAGAATATTTCTCCTCAGTTATTTCCTAGCCAAGTTACCCATTAAACTTTCATTATAAGTCAAGTTCTTTAATTATTTCCTCTAGAGAATCTCACTGACTTCTTCACATACATCTAAGGCAGGCCACTATAATAATTAATGACATTACATATATAGAAATTAATCTTAGATTTTTTCTTCACTTTTCTATGATCTAAGTACTTTCTATTAGCCTCACTGTATTCTAAAACTGTTCTTTATATTTTATTTTCTATATGTAGTTCTTTCTCTAATGTCTAAAAATGTCAAATAGCTTATTATTAGCAGATTGCAAATGCAAATTAAAATATTTATATTTTTACTAAGATGATAAAACTATTCAGATCTCAATTTTATATATTCTTATCATAGCAAAATTTTCTCAGAAATTGTCCTCAAATGTGAGGAGTGCATTGTTTTATGTCCTCAGTCAATTTATCAATGGATTACGGGGGGCATTTCAAATAAACATGGCACATTGTTATTTAAATTTGTTATTCCTTGCTTATACATCTGTACTGGCTTTGAAATTATTTCCAGACAGCAGAGCTGAATTGGCACATAAGCCTTCAACAAAATTAAAACAAAACTAAACTAAAAAACGAATTCGTGGCATAGAAATGGTAAAATAAACTTACTAACAATTGTAATATTACAATGCTTAGAAATCAGAATAGTGGTGATTATAAACAGGATACTTCGAATAAAATGGATGATTTTAAAACACCTCAGAATAAATGGCAATTTATTTTTAAAATTGATTTTTAGGCCTAGTGGAAATATAATTTATCTTCTTTAGAATTATTGCCCCTTTTAAACTACTTAGATCATCAAGAATTACTCAGAGTTCTGAGTGCTACTTACAAATCAACCAAATCAGTTTTCCTCAGTGCTTAAAGATATGTATCCATAAAATCCACCCCTCACACTCCACCCTCTCACAAATGACATTAAGTGAAATCGATTCCAACATAGCAAAACTTCCCAAATACATTTCACAGTTCTGTGCAAATGATAAGCACAATGGAACACCTGTTAGAATAAAGTAGATTTTATTTTTCCTGTAAGTTGGGTAAGGATGCTGATCACAAATATTGTCAAGTCAAAGGTTGCAACACATTAGCAAATTCAGAGCATATGACATCTATAAAACATACATCGTAGAAAAGAGCACTTATCTAGTAATTATAAGAATTTGCTCCAGGTAAAAAAGATTAATTCATGTCTGTAATAAATTGTTTAAGAATGCAAGACTACAAGATTATCTAAATATTCTTAATACTATTTTAAAAACTCTTTCCTATGGAGCATACTCACCCCATCTGGCCTGCCATCTGAAGCTGTGATGATCAGAATGTAGCGATCAGTGCTTTCTCTGTCCAGCGCCTTCCCTAAGGTCAAAATCCCAGTGCTAGTGACAGAAAACAAACCAATAAGACAAAGGAGATATTAAATCACAAGGAGAGTCTTAGTATAGTGAACTACTTTTGATATATATTTTTCCCCTCAGCGATCACAGCTTGAGTATTTAAAATGCATGATACTAGGATTTATACTGAAAATCGAAAAAAGCTTTTAAGACTGTCACTTTTTTTTTTTTTTTTTTTTTTAGCAATAATGATGAATTTCAAAACTGACTGAGATAACTGAGTTGATCCTCTAGCCTCCAGGAAACAAAACTATGCTTATTTCATTCCAGGAAGAATGGTATCTATCTTTTTTTTTATTACTTCAAGAGAGAAGGATCCATTTTTCTTTAGCAATTTCACAGTTCTTTGAGGCAAAGATTTTTTTTTTATAGTTAATCTATGTTACTTCCAATTCATTGTCACGTATATAACCTAAGAAAATGAAAAACATCTCAATTTAATTTTTTGACAAACCCTTTGGATAAAAGTTTATTTTATTTTGTCTTCTTTCCCAATTTCAAAATAATAGAGCCTCCTTGTAGAAAATTAGAAAATACAAATTTTAAAAATTATATAAATAATGAGGTTTTTGGTAATATTTATTCTTGTTCTTTTACAGTCACTTCAAAGTATATAATTGTTTTCAAAAGAGAATCTATATTTTACATTCTTTTTAAAAAATAAATTGATTAACAGTCACTCTTTGATTTCATAATTTATTTTAAAAACTTTCATGGATATACTAACAATTATATTATTTTCTTATTCTTTTGAAATTTAGGTGGTTTTTAATTTAATTGACATATAATGGGAGATGACTGCATTTGGGCTAATTCTTATACTATGAATACTTTTAATACCATTTCACTATTCTAAATAAATGCTTCAAGGTATTTAAGACTTTATTCAACCAATGTCATTTGTTTTGTAGCAGTTTGGTTAATATTGTTCCCTAAAACAAGTTCTACATTTATTTCTTAGATTTTATAATCTCATATTGTACATGGTATTTTAATTAGGCATGGGAGGAGGATTTTTATTAAGTAGAAAAATATAATTTTGTATGATTAATAAGTTGGCTAGCCACTTGAACTAACTAGCTGAATTAACCTGCTAGCCAGCTGACTAGCCAGCTCACTCAACTAGGTGACTTATCTAGTTAGCCAGGTGGCTAGCCAGTTGACTTAACTAGCTGACATCACTAGCTAGACAGGTGGCTAGCCAGTTGACTTAAATAGCTAGATACTTACGTATCCCACTGGCTTGCCAGCTGACTTAACTACCTAGCTTCCTAGCTAACCAGCTGGCTAGCAAGCTGAGTTAGCTAGGTGACTTACCTATCTAGCCAGCTGGCAAGCCATCTGACTTAACTAGCTAGCTACACAAGCTAAGCCGGTGAGTAGCCAGCTGACTTAACTAGCTGACAATGAAGTAGCCAGCTGGCTACCCTGCAGAATTAACTAGCTAGCTACCTAGATAGACAGGTGAATAGCCAGCTGAATTATCTAGCTGTAATAACAAGACACCTGATGGCTAGTCAGCTGACTTAACTAGCTAGCTACTCAAGCTAGGCAGGTGGCTAGACAGCTGACTTAACTAGTTGACTTAACTAGCTAGCCATCTGATGTAACTAGCTGACTTAACTATTTAGCTACCTAGCAAACCAGCTGACTTTACTAGCTAGCTATCTATCTAGCAAACAACACGAATTAATTAGGCATGGGAGGAGGATTTGTCTCAATATAAGAACACATTAAAATATTTATTAAGTAGAAAAATATAATTTTGTATGATTAATAAGGTATAAAAACATAATTTTGTATGATTGATAAAATGCTTTTAAGGTATGTGATTTTACTGTAGTAGAGAATTTAAACATATGGTAATTGAGTTCAAGGAGTCACAGTCAATGAATCAAAATCACAACCACAGTTATCCCACTTGTTTTCTTTTCTTTTTTTTGAAACCATCTCTGTATTTGAATTTTATTTTTATAAAAAGGCCAAAAGTGAGAGTGGGGAGGCAGGAATAATGCCTGTTCAGCCCCAGGAAGCGAGGAAGAAGCTATAGTCAGTAAGAATGGGTCAGACTGCTCTTCTCTGACTTTCTTGGTAACAGCAATGAACAAGATGAAGTTCAAGAATGTACTAAGGGCACAAGTTACACAGTCTGTTTAAGCCAGACAACGGAAAGGAAGCACCAATCTGTCAAGTCCACATGCATGGGGAGGAAGAAAGACTTAGGTCAATCTATTGAGGCTCTGGCACTGGGTGGTCTGGATCTCATCTCTTTGAAGACTGAGGCCGCCGTTTCTGGGGTGCATAGGGACCTCGGGGATGATACCCGCAAAAACCCCTATGGACCACAGGGGCCTGCCGCCGACAATAGGTTGTGAGCAAGAGAGGCACGGGTGGCCGGGGACCAGAAAAACAGGCACCTGGCAGACAGAGTGGGAACCGGGGCATCCCTTGGTGAAGAGGCGGTGAGGGCAGGAGGGAGAACCCGAGCAGCGACCGGCACTGGGGTGGGAATTCAGGCAGGGTGCTGCCTGTGGGAGAAGGCAAGGGTAGGGGTGGAGGTATGGCCAGAAGCTCGCTGCTGACCTCGAGCTGCCCTTCCACACTTTGGCCAGGCTGGCTGGGCAACTGCAAGCCCCAGGGATCGGTCACGTGGGCCAGAAGCAGGTAAGACACGTGGCGGTGCGTGCACTGGTGCCAGCGCACCCTGTCCGTATGCAGGAGCTCCCTGGCGTGGCAAGAGTGGAAATGCAATTTTTTAGACTTGACTAGAGCTATCTACGTAAAAAGGTTCGGCTCACATCAGTGTTCTAAGGACTGCCACAAACACTTTCTATTGCCATGAATATTTCATTTACATTCATTGATGTTTTAGCTGACGTCTCCATGAATAATAAACTGTAGTCATCTGCATAGGACTGTGCTTCCTGGAAGTCTACAGCTCTTTTATTTGCTAGGTCAGCCTTGTTTCCTGATAAAGCTATTACAATGTTAGGACTTGCTTGCCTCTGAAGTTCTTTAACCCAATTTTTTGCTCTTGCAAAGGACTCCTCATTTGTGATATCATACACAACTATGGCGGCTTGCACTCCTCTGTAATACTTTGGGGCTAGGCTATGGTATAGTTCTTGGCCAGCATAAACTATTGCGATATGTTAGTAACAATCTTGCAGCCTTGTTTTCCAGAGTTCATTTTATTTCGATCAGTTCAGTATATTGCACTAATTATTTTAGGTATTTTCATTATATGAATTCTACCATGTGACAGAGTTGATTTAATCTATTTGTGTTGGACTGCTAGGAGAACTTGTATATTTACAATAATACAAAATTAGGAAAAATGGTTCACCAGTGTTTAGTTTTATATTGAGGTGCTCAGGTTGGAATAAAGTGGTATCAAAAGCAAAAAAAAAGAAGTGGAAATGCAAGCCCAGCACGTCGAAGCTGCGACTGCTGACCTCGGCAAAGCTGTGGAAGTTGGCCTCCACCACTTGGCGCCTCAGGAGGCTGGAGCAGATCTGCTGCCGGGGAAGCTGGAAGGCCCCAGTGATTTTCTCGCCCACGGGTGTGGCCGTGGTCCACACCAGGAGGCAGAACTCGGGCAGCACCTGCTCCAGCCGCCGGAACAGTTTCCCCAGGTTCCGCCAGGAGTTCGGGCCATACTTGGAGATGTCCCAGAGGCAGGAGTTCATGATGACCAAGTCAGGGGCCTACTCTCCAGACTGCAGTTCTCCCAAGACACTCTCCAGGTAATCAGAGTACAAGCGCATCAGGAAGTAGAAATGTACCAGGTGGTGGCCTGGAGCAGAACTGGCAGACCTCGCGGTAGTTGGTGTGGTTGTGCATCTCGCCTAGCGAGCCTCCCTCCATCAGCATGTCCTGCTTGAAGCTCAGCTCCCCCTTCGCCTTGAGCTGGCTGTTTGTGAGCAGGCAGTCCTTCTACAGCAGGAGCATGAGGTCCTTGTACACCGACCTCTGCACGGAGTCCCCCAGGATGACCACGAACTTGTGCAACAGCTGCTGCACCTTGGAGAACTGCAGCTGGACTACTTCTGAGGCCCCCAGGTGGGCCATGACGCCCAGAGTGCAAGGCCTAGCTCCTTCCATTGCTCGGGGTGGGTCTGTGGACTCCTCTTCAGGTGTAAAGGTCCCTCAGCTCCTCAGGGACTTTGCTCCTGGGTATCCCCCAGAGAGGGGATAATTATGCAATGTGCATTTTTCTTACTCTCCTTGGGTTGGCTCCTTCTTTCAGCATTAAACACATCCTGATTTCTTGTTTTAAAAAAGAAAGGAAACTTCTTCAACTCCGCCTCCAGGACAGTCCTATCTTTTGCCTCAGCTCCAAGGCCACATTTTTTTAAGCGTTGTTTGCACAGGCTGTGTCTGGGTTATCACTGCCCATCACTCCTCCCTTTACTTTAATTCGGCTTCCAACTCCTCCAAACCAAAGCAACGTTTGTCAGTAAATCACCAATGATTTTCTTTTGGCTTCTTTCAGTGGCCACTTCTTGTTCCTCACGACATGGGGGACAGGGGTGCTATCGACTGCTCCACTCTGACACACAAGTATCTTGTCCTTCCCCGATATCCTTTGTGGGGTTATCTCTTGTCTACCAGATCCCCAAATGTTAGTTTTCTCAAGGCCCACCAATCGGCTCCTTTCTTCTTTTCAAAATTCTCACCCTTGTAGGTCCACCCATTCTCAGTCAGGCAACAAAATGATCCAACGACCCTATTTTTCCCAAACTGTTCCGGTTTCTATTCCCACCTTTCTTTTGTGTGTTGGTTGATATAAACTTTTAAAAAAAGTTCTAAACATATGGCATGACTATGAAAAACTGACTTTACTTCCCATACATTTCAAAAATGTTTTGTCAAAATAACTGAAAACAAATTCCCAGAGCATGTTCACAACAATTAGGTTTGGATCAACTTCCTACACTGCAGATGGTTCAGATAATCTCATTTTAAGATGACATTAAATGAGAAAAGTAAGATGTTTATTGCTTCTGAGACTTATTCACAAGTAACAAGAAATAGGAAATCTGCAAACTTAGCCATACTACAATAAAAGAAAGAAAAAAAAGCTGAATTACTGTTTTTATTTCCCCCCCTTTGTTTAGGGGCTCTGTGTCTTTATTCTTCATTTATATTCTTCTTTACACATTATATTAGAAAATGTTTAAAAATTTGAGTAGTATCCCTTCTTAGGGCCATGTTATACATAAACAGGTAATTTTATGGTCTGGAGATTATAATGGAGATAGTTCTTCATTTAAGATGATGTGTGCCTTGTGATTCAATGTTGTAGACAGTAGAGTGGGATATTTGAGAAATAGAGGAGAAGAATAAAGTGTCTTTTGATATTCATAGCTGAAAGTCTAGATTATGAGTACACATGAGCATTATTTTATAAATTCTTAGAAATAACTGACAAGGAAAAGTCTTACTACCAACTGGATGGAGGTTATTAGACCAGGATACATTGGGCTATACTTAGGAATACAATAAACCTTACAAGTTCATATATTAAAAACACACAAACTTCCTCTATTGATAAAATATCAATAACAGTGCTACTTTGATTTTATAGTATTGAAAGCATATTGCACATGAGTGATGCCAGTGAATACGGTGAGACAGACATATCCAAGAGATGGTCTCGCCACAAAAAAAGGAAAATCACAATCAGGTAATGTTAATACTAACTTTGAAACTCTGGAAAACACTCTAAAGTTTATAGCAACCAAATGAAGACAGAATCAAGACAAGGGCAATTTAATACAGTTAAAAGCTTTGTGGTATTTTTCCTTGCCATTGCCCCACCCCTTCCCTGACTCAGGGTGTTCTCGAAAACAATAATGAACATTGCCAGTGTGACACCTTGGTCTCCCAGTTTCTGAAGGAAGCAGAGATGTCCTTATTCACAAAGAATTGTGGTGGTCTACTATAACCTGTCTGGAATGATACGTGGCATTTTTTGTTGTTTCACTGAACTCATAACTCACTCACAGAAATGCAGTGGGCATTCCTCAAAAACATTGGAAGGCAAGGAATAACCTACAGCTAACTGAGGCAAAAGATTAAGGTTGAAGTATACAGTGGAGTGCCAAGATCCTCATAGGAAAGTCTGGGTAAGAGAGTTTCTCGGAAAATTAGAACATTCAAAAGTGTAATGGGATATAAAAACTAATAGAATGAAGAGTAAAAATTATAAATCCATATCTCTGGACAATTGCTTTTCAACAAGAATGCGAAGACCATTCAATAGGAAAAGACTAGTCTCTTTGACAAATAGTGCTAAAGCAAATGGAAACCTACATAAAAAATAATAAAGTTGGATTAGCTCACAGTGTATGCAAAACTTAAAAGGATCAACATCTAAATATAAGAACTGAAACTATAAAATCTTAGATGAAGCAGGGCAGGGTGGCTCATGCCTGTAATCCCAGCACTTTGGGAGGCTGAGGCAAGAGGATTACTTGAGTCCATGGGTTCAAGACCAGCTCCAGTAACTTGGCAAGACCTCATCTCTACAATAAGTCAAAAAAATTAACCAGGCGTGGTGATGCACATCTGTAGTTCCAGCTACTTGGAAGGTTAAGGCAGAAGGAACATCTGCATTCAACAGATGGAGGTTGCAGTGGCCATGAGCGTGTCACTGCACTGCAGCCTGGATGGCCAAGTAAGACTCTGACTCAAAATAAAATAATAAAATCTTAGATGAAAACATAGAATCGAATCTTCATAATCTTGGCTCTAACAATGGATTCTTAGACATGACATCAAATACACAGGAAGCAAAATTTAAAAATTTGATATATTGGACTTATTGAATTAAAAAAGTCTTCTGCCGGGCTCGGTGGCTCAGCCTGTAATCCTGCACCTTGGGAGGCCAAGGTGAGTGAATTGCCTGAGCCCACGGGTTCGAGACCCGCCTGGGAAACTTGGCGAGACCTCATCTCTACAATAAAAATAAAAAAAAAATTAGCCGGGCGTGGTAGCGCGCGCCTGTAGTTCCAGCTACTTGGAAGGGTAAGGTGGAAGGATCGCCAGAACCCAGCAGGTCAAGGCTGCGGTGGCCAGAAGCAGCCACTGCACTCCAGTCTGGGTGACTGAGTGAGACTCCAACTCAAAAAAATAAATAAATAAATAAAAATAAAAATAAATAAAGTCTTCTATGCATCAAATAACATTATTAAGAAAATGAAAAAAATTAACCTATAGAATGAGAGATGATATTTTCAAATCATATATTAAATAAGAGTCTTGTTTCTCGATTATACTTGTAGAAGGGATTCTTACAACTCATTAGCAAATAAACAACCCAATTAAAAATAGCCAAGTTATTTAAATAGACATTTTTTTCCAAAGATATACAAATTATCAAAAAGCACATGAAAAAATTCTCAATGCCATTCCACCATCAGAGAAATACAAGTTAAAGCCATAATGAAGTACTGCTTCACACTCACCATGATAGTTATAATTTTAAAAAATAAAATAAAATAAAACAATAAAAAATAAAATAAAATAAAACAATATAAGCAGGTGTAGTGGCTCATGCTTATAATCCCAGCACTTAGGGAGGCCGAGGTAAGAGAATTGCCTGAGTCCATGGATTCAAGACCAGTCTGGGCAACTTGGAGGGACCTTATCTTTTCAATACATAAAAAAATTAGCCGGGTGTGGTGGCACATTCCTATAGTTCCAGCTACATGGAAGGCTGAAGCTGAAGGATCTCCTGAGCCCAGTAGGATAAGGTTGCAGTGGCTGTGAGCGTGTCACTGCACTTCAACCTGAGTGACAGAGTGAGATTTCGACTCAAAAAAAATAAAATAAAATAAAAATAAAAATAAGCCGGGCTCGGTGGCTCAGTCTGTAATCCCGCGCCTTTGGGAGGCTGAGGTGAGTGGATTGCCTGAGCCTGCGGGTTCGAGACGCACCTGGGCAGCGAAACCTCATCTCTACAATAAATCAAAATATCAGCCCAGCATGGTAGCGCATGCCTGTAATTCCGGCTACTCGGAAGGCTGAGGTGGAAGGATTGCTGGAGCCCAGCATGTGAGGCTGCAGTGGCCGGGAGTGGCCACTGCACTCCAGTCTGGGCAACAGAGTGAGACTCCAACTAAAAAAAAAATAAAAATCAAAATAAATTGGAAAACACAAATATTGACAGAAATGTGGAATAATTGGAACTCTTATACATTGTTGATAGGAATATAAATTGGCTCAATCACTGTGAGAAACATTTGGCAATTTCTCAGAAAGTTAAGACACAGAATTACAACCACAATGTCACAGAAATTCTACTCCTGAGAATATACTAAAAAAATGAAAGCAGGAGCTTGCATATATGTACATATATGCTATACCAGCAGTACTCATAATACCAGAAGATAGGAAAACAATCCAAATATCCATCAATTTATGAATGGGTAAACTGTATACATGCAATAGAATATGATGCAGCTTAAAAGGGAAAAGAGTACTGATAAATGGTCACAGATTGTATGATTCTATTTATATGAACTATCTAGAATAGGTAAATTCATAAAGACAGAACAGGAGTTGGTGATTGGCAGAAAATGAGGGCAACAGGGAATAGGAAGCAACTGTTTAATGGGTTTTGATGTACTTTTTTAGTGATGAAGATATTTTAGAACTAGATTGAGCTGGTAGTTGCATGACATTGCGAATCTATTAGATACTACTGAATTATTTACTTTAAATTGGTAATTTTATGCTACGCGAATTTCACCTCAATTATATTATTATATTGCATAGAATTCCCTCACCAAACTTGAGGGCTACATTTCTGAAATATAATGTGCTTGACAATGTGATCTGCATAACAATAAAAATGGTGCGCAAAAGATGTTTAAAAATTTAAACAATGTAGGTAGAAAGTAGTAGAGAATATTTACCTCCAAATTACATTTACTTTCAAATGATGCAAACTGCTGAAATTAAACTTGCTACTGTAAGTAACCAATTTCCCAAATTTCATTTTTGAATGGGAAATATTGCAGTAGCATAAATATGAGCAGAGAGATTATATCACATATTTCATGGTATGTAGGCTATGCGTCCTTTAAACTTTTTTTAAAAGTCCTACTAGTAATAACTTAGCATCATTTATACTTGCAATTGGCTGAGGCTTTGACAGATTTATTGTACTGCTTTTGGGCACCATGTTTTAGGCCTTATAACGATATTTAGAGAGGTTATCATGTACTTGAAAATGTGTGGTTGCCTCAAGTGTGACATGGTGGTACATTTTAAATAGTAATTGATGATTAACACACAGATTTGTCTGTAGAGGGAGTTAGGTATTAATAAAAATTCAAGAAAAAGATGATGGTGACTAAACTAAGGAAGTAGAGTGAAGAGTTTGAGATGTAGCTTGGTTTGAATATATATCTTGAAAGTCGGCTGAGCTGTCAGGAAAGAAAATGCATATTCTCTTTCTTACATATTATTTAATATTCAATATGATCATGAAGTTCAAGCTGATATGAAAAAATTATCAACCATTATATTTAGTGTCAAAATGAATTAGTTGCAATAGAATAAAATAAAAATGCCAGCAAATAAAAAATGTTGCAAATAAAATTTGAAACAGAGAGATAAATAATTTTTAGAAACTCGCTTGTCTAGCACTGTTTCCAAGTGTTATATCACGAACCCTATGTGAGTGATGACAATTCATAACAATTGAGAAAGGGCAATTCCTCAACCTCCCATACTATTTGTCTTCCCAAGCTTAAATATTTGTCTATCATATTTATAAGGGACGTTACTTTACATTTTACTTAAATGTTTGCTTATTGGTGGATGTTTGCAGGGTAAATATTTGTGGATTCATATGTTGCTATCAACACAAATACTATAAAAGCATATAAAGCATGTATTAACATGATGCTACAGAATCATACAGATATCACCATTTAATAGAGGGCACTGAATGATTTTCATAACCAATGTTTATGAGTGTTTAAAGAACCAGGGCCTTTTTTTTTTTTTTTAAAGAGTGAGTTTCTTTCTTGGTTACGTGACTAAGCCAATTCATTAAAATGTAGTGTACTTCAATACCTTGAAAATTCATACTGACATTGAAAGGATTTTTCATCATTGCTAATATTTTTTTTTAATTACAAGAAACTTTTTGACATGTTTTTATTTTAAGGAAAGAAAAAAATAATGATATAACAATACTTATTAAATTGTACATGATACCATAAAATAATATAATATTTAAAATAAATAATAAACATGTGATTTTTGTTTGAAGACAGAATATGTAACCCAAATATTATTTGTATTTATTGAAGTATCTGAACATTACATCTTTTCTGTTGTTTTTGAGATAGGATCTGTGTTACTATAAAGGAGTAATTTATAAAGAAAAGAGGTTTATTTGGCTCATGATTCTGGAGGCTGTACCAGAAGCATCTGGTGAGGGGCTCAGGCTGCTTCCACTCATGAAGGAAGGCAAATGTGAACCAATGTGTGCAAATTATGTGGCAAGAGGGGAGACATGCAGGTGGAGTGCCACACTTTTTTTTTTACAAGCAATTCTCTGGAGAACAAATGGGGTAAACTCACTCCTGCAAGGCCAACACCAAGGTATTCATGAGGGAGAGGCCCATGCAAACATCTCCCAATAGGAGTCACCTCCAACTTTAAGGATCAAATTTCAACAAGTATCTCAGAAGTTTCAAAGAGTAGCAGTTCAAATGTCAATTATTTTTCCCCATTTCAAATGCATTGAAATGTATTGCTACTGGTCTAAGTTAGGTTATACATATCATTGGGAGCAAAAGCAATAAGATGGTTGGGGAAAAAATGACTATAAGAGAGAAGGTGGGCTGGGCACGGTGGCTCTTGCCTATAAACCCAACACTTTGGGTGGCTGAGGCAAGAGGATTACCTGAGCCCATGGGTTCGAGACAAGCCTGGGCAACTTGGCAAGACCTCATCTCTACAATAATTAAAAAAAAAAAAATTAGCCAGGCATGGTGGCACATGCCTGTGGTTTCAGCTACTTGGAAGGCTGACGCAGAAGGATCATCTGAGCCCAGCTGGTTGAGGGTGCAGTGGCTGTCTGCATGAGACTGCACTCCAGTCTGGGCTATGGAGTGAGACTCCGACTCAAAAAAAAAAAAAAAATAGAAAAAAAAAAAAGAAAAGAAAAGAAAAGAAAAAAGAGAGGGAGAGATAGAAGGCAATGGGCTTAGTGTACTGGACCTGGAATCAAGAATGGCCATGAAAGGGTATCGTGCAACTGTCACAGAGACCTGTCCTTCTCTAGCTTTTCCAGAAGCAGTTTACAAATCAAGGAGTTAGCAGTCCTTTACTTTTAAAATAGAAGTCTTTACTTTTAAGACTTTATTTTTTTAGGTAGAAATTCATTTCTGTGTAAAATCTAAAGGTTTTGGAAATATTATTCTTGTCTATGGTTTTTCAGGCATTGCTGCCTCATGATTGTAAAATCCTATTCAATGTGAAATTGCAGGTGTTCCTCAGAAGACCAATTGATCTACATGTGATTCTTGTGTTCTGGTGTTATATACAGTACCACATATTCCTGAGACTGAAACGGTGACTTGCTCATTTGTCAAAGTTTTCACTTAATAATCATGGGCTAAGTTTACATTTCCATCCTTACAGAAGGAAAAATCACTCACAAATATGCTGAAAATATCGGAGAAGGGACTAGAACAACTATTTAGCAACCAGTCACCAGTGACAGTGGAATAGCTAGCTTGCTATTGCAAAAGGGAAGCAAATAATCTATCTGGGAACCTACATGCCTTCTTTTAATGCCTACTCTTAGTTTTTTAAACAATTTAAATTTTTTAATAGCTATGATTAACATGATCTCAGATATGTTCAGAGAGGTTTGTAGAATGATGCAGATCTAGACCTTGAAGAATTTTAGCATGGGCATGCACATTTCTTCATTTTACCTTGTATGGAATATGCCTACATTAAACACAAATGGAAGGATGGGTGTTAATGGCATCATAAATGTGTTTGTGACATTCTTGCCTACAAGATTCCTGTTGAATAAACAACTTAGTGCTAAGTTACACTTTGTAGAAATGTCCTTGTTACTGGGAGTAGCTAACAACTTTAAAACGATCTAATTAATCCCAGTTATGCCTTCAAATTAAATGTTTCCACCTCAGTGGGTTTTACCTAGTAAAAATGTTAAAAATAAATAGTCTCCTGGGTAATATTTCTGGATTCAGAATTATCCTCCCAGCTCTCGTTAACATTCATAGAAAGCAAAAAGCAAAATCAAACTACAGACAGCTGAAAGCCTCTGATTAAAAGTCTGTTTTCTTACTAATAGCACAATGTTTAACATTTTGAAAAAGCAAGTTAGAAATCATATTTAACTTACGTTTCTGAAAGATTGAAAACCCTCTGTGGATCTCCATTCTCAATGGCATATGTTATAGGGTCTCCCTCTCGATCAGTTGCCTTCAGAGAGAAAATGTAATTCAAGTATTAAGTAATGGATATGGCTCTTGTCCAGTACAGAGTAATATGGAAACTTGAAACTAACAGCACTGAATATCCATGATACTCTTAAAGAATAAACATTAAAGCATGGCCTAATGGCAAGAAGTAAAATTAAAAAGTCTGTATCTGATCCCAGCATTTCTGCATGTACACAAATGTAATCTTGCTTGGTGTGGAAATACAGTAATTGTTTTCCCAAGGTTTATTTATTTAATTAACTTAATTAGTTAATTTATTGTATTTGATATTTATTTTATTTTATAGGAGTCTATATAATATAAACAAATGTGATGAACTGTTCCTAAATATTTAAGGTTCTATAGATTATTTAATGCACATTTTTGCTCTTTTTCTGTTCAGAATATACCAAGATAATAATTCAAGTCAGTAAAACTTTCTGTTTAAGAATGTTGAATTAGAGCCAGAGAACCTGAATTCAAAAGCAGGGTCCACTTACACCATGTGATTATTTTTCAATTTCTCCATTTACAAAATGGGAACTATAACAATACACATTCAAATAGATGTTGAGAGGTTTAGTTGAAATAATATATGTCAAGTCACATATACTAACATCTGGCACATTGTAAGCTTTCACTAAATATTAACCTTTTTTTGCTGAAGAATTCTCCCCTTCCACAACCAAGTCAGAGAAGATAAAAATCCACAACTCCTGGCTGATTGTTAGGTTTCTCTTGCCCAAACTAAAGACATATACCCTGCTTTGTGTCACTAGAATTCAGTGTTTGACTTTTAAAAAACATCCAATAATTTCTGTTTCCAATGAACCATTAAATCCTCTTTATAAAAAGACAAAGATGAAGAAAAAAATCTGGAGGATATATGATGAATGTGAGAAGTATCTGCCTAAAAATGACCCTGGTGAAAAAAGAAATAGCTGATAAAGGGCTAGATGTATTTTATTTTTAGGCCATTGGCCTGGCAGAAACACCAGCCTCTCCACTGAAAAGAACTGCCCTGGAGGGGTAGTTTTGTGGGTTCCTTTCAGTGACCGCACAGGAACATCATGGAACATCCTTATCAACCATCATCATGGGCTGATGGCAGCAATAAACTACTAAATATTTGCTACGTGCCACGTTCTGTGAGAAAAGCTTTGTAAAATTATTTAATCTGTGCCTCATAAAAGTGAAACACTTTCTTCACATAGTTCCCTTTTTTTTTTTTTTTTTTTTTTAGTCATCCATCATTTATGTAACTACCTGGTCTTTAGTTACACTCTGCCTTTTGTTTTCCCACTTTATCATGGGCAGAAGTCTTTCAGGTTCTTAGGAGGTGTCCTGGAGTTGTTTAAGTTGCTTTGGCCTATGTGTGGTGTAGTACACACTGGTGAGAAGGTTTGGGCTGGAGTGGGTATGTTTCTGTTGCCTGCACTGCTTGGTCCTGGTCAACTCAGGCCCTGTGTCGTTCAGTACAAATCCAGCAAGGTAGTCTGTTTCCCCTTGGTTACGGTTGGGATGTCTATCTCAGAACCAGAGGCGTTCCCTTGAATAAGCCAAAGACAAGGTAGGGTGCCCTGCATTGAGCAAGCCTCGGTGTCCTCTTGGGGAGAAGGAGTTGAAGCCCTTCCAGAAGTCAAAAAGTTAAAAAGCCTGCTGGCCACTTGAAGGTACCAGGGCTACAGTTCTCCAGGGAGCAAAGGGCTTGGGACTTTGGGGTCAGCGCTGGTACAGCTGGAGGACGCCTGCGTAGTGCAGGTCCCTCCACAGGGCGGCTTCCAGGGACAGGTCATGGTTTGCGTAGAATATCAGTGGCATCTTTCTTCGTTCGAAATAGTGGTCAGAACATTTCCAGTAGTTGTTTGTGACGAATCCATAGGCACTGACCTGGTCACAGATATGCAAGGCTGCCAGCCGCATGAGGGCTCCAGTACTAGGCATATATAGGTCTCCAAAATTTGT
>NW_007091237.1:229127-257978 GCF_000164805.1 Carlito syrichta
AGATGAGGTCTCGCCTGCCCAGGTGGGTCTCGAACCCGTGGGCTCAGACAATCCACTCACCTCAGCCTCCCAAAGGCGCGGGATTACAGGCTGAGCCACCGAGTCTGGCATAAGACATATTTTATATCAGATTGTTTCAAAGGTTGGACCTTGATCTTTACTTATTTGGACATCACATTCTATAGGGTGGCTTTAAATGCCATCTGTATGCTGAAGACCTTCATATCTCTAGGTTAGTTCTTTCTTCTGGATTTCAGAAGTGTGTCCAATTGCCAACTTGAATCTCCAATTAGGTTAATAATAGTAAGCCTCCCCAACTGAAATATTAAAAACCCCCAATCCTGTTCTCTCTTCCATACTGATCCACTTAAAATAAATAAAAAAAAAAAATCAACAACCTGCTGTTTTTACTGCTTTACCATATCAGTAAATAGCACCAACTTAATCCTCCTACTTTCTCAGACCTCATATCCACACTTTGACTGCAATTTACCAGCAAATCCTATTGGATGCAAAATATTTACTGAATCTGAATTCCTTCCCTTCCACCATCTTCCTCATGGATTACGGTAATAGCTATTTTACTAGCAGTCCTGCTTCTTCCCTTATGCTCATACTAGAGTCAATTTTTAATTAACAAAACAAAGTGACTTTTTTTCCAATTCAAGATTATATTCCTTTTGGGTAAAGGTTATTTCCCCTCTTCACTCCATTCCACACACACTGAAATAAAATAGAATAAAGATAGTAAAATAAAATAAAATAATAACTATCTAGGGCATAATGAATTAGAAATCTTTCATTTAAGTTGAAATCTAAAATTTTATATTTCACTGAGTTAACGATAAAACCTGGCTAAAAAATAAAACACAAAAGATTTTTTTAATAATTTTTAAAAATCAAGCACATAGTAGATACCTGATAACTTTCAGTTTGTTTTCTGTTCTTTGCTAGCTAATAATTAGGAAAAACAAAACAAAAAATATATAAAAAGGAACTAAAATAGTGATACAACTTTTTGAAGAAATAGCATTACTTTAGACCTAAAACTAAATTTTACCACTAAAAAGCTTGCACTATTTTTTTTTTCTGTTGTTTTCTCTTTCAGTAAATTTTAATTGTTATATTGGTACAGATATTATCAAGTTCTTTTTGTTTGTTCATTGTAGCTGTTGTTTTGTTTGATTGTTTGTTTGTTTTGTCAACTGTATATCTGACAAAGGCCTAACATCTCAGATCTACAAGGAACTCAAATGTGCTGAAGGGAAAAAAAACAAACAGCCCCTTTAAAAAGTGATCAAAAACATGAATAGACACTTCTCAAAAGAAGATATATGGGTAGCCAACAGACACATGAATAAATGCTTGGCCTCACTCATCATCATAGAAATGCAGACTGAAACCACATTGAGATACCACCTAACCCCTGTAAGAATGGCCATCATTAATAAAACAAACAACAACAGATGCTGGCGAGGATGTGGAGAAAAAGGAATGCTTCTACACTGCTGGTGGGAATGCAAACTTGTACAACCTCTCAGAAAACAGTCTGGAGATTTCTGAAAGAACTAGAAATTGACCTTCCATATGACCCAGCAATTCCCCTATTGGGAATATACCCAGAGGAACTCAAATTATTCCACGAAAAAGATACCTGCACACGTATGTTTGTTGCAGCTCTATTCACAATAGCAAAAACATGGAAGCAACCGTGCTTATCATCGAAGCTGGACTGGATTAAAAAAATATGGTACATGTACACAATGGAATATTATGCAGTCATAAAGAAGGACAAATATATGGACTTTGCAGCAAGTTGGGTGGACTTGGAGTCTATCATACTCAGTGATTTATCACAGAAACAAAGAACTGAGTTCCCCATGTTCTCACTCATAAGGTGACCTTGAACAATTATAATGCTATAAGAAAGTGATTGGCAGTAATGGAAAACTGTCGGTGGGGGGGACTGGCAGTTGAGGGAAACTGCTAGGGGATGGAGGGGCATACCTCATCAACAAGGGTACCTGCATGATCAATGTTTGTATACTTAACCGTGAATTATACCCCCATCTTTATAATAAATAAATAATTTTTTTTTTTTTTTGATTTGGAGTCTCACTCTGTCGCCCATACTGGAGTGCAGTGGCTGCTCCTGGCCACCACAGCCTCGATCTGCTGGGCTCCTGTGATCCTTCTGCCTCAGTCTTCCAAGTAGCCGGAATTACAAGCGTGCACTACCATGTCCGGCTGATTTTTTGATTTATTGTAGAGATGAGGTCTCGTTGCCCAGGCGGGTCTCAAACCCGCGGGCTCAGGCAATCCACTCACCTCAGCCTCCCAAAGGCGTGGGATTACAGGCTGAGCCACTGAGCCCGGCATTAAATAAATTTTTAAAAATCAAGCATATAGTAGATACTTGATAACTTTCAGTTTGTTTTCTGTTCTTTGCTAGCTAATAATTAGCAAAAACAAAACAAAACA
This sequence comes from Carlito syrichta, assembly GCF_000164805.1. Classification (NCBI taxonomy): domain Eukaryota; kingdom Metazoa; phylum Chordata; class Mammalia; order Primates; family Tarsiidae; genus Carlito; species Carlito syrichta. Next base: position 231,609 of record NW_007091237.1, read on the forward strand.
AATATAAAAAGGAACTACAAATAGTGATACTCACAACTTTTTGAAGAAATAGCATTACTCTAGACCTAATACTAAATTTTACCACTAGAAAGCTTGCACTATTTTTTTCTGTTGTTTTCTCTTTCAGTAAATTTTAATTATTATATTGGTACAGATATTATCAAGTTATTTTTGTTTGTTCACTGTAGCTGCTGCTGTTTTTCTTTTTCTTTTTTTTTCTTGAGAGAGACAATTTATAATCTTGTGTTTTCATAAAAGCCAGAAGAAATACATTCTGAAACAAGATAGTTTTGTGTAAACAACTATAATGTTGAATACTTTAATGTATCAAATTTACTCTAATATTTACTATTTTGTGTAGGATGAGAGAACTGTGAATATTTATATTCTGTTATTTTTATGTCAACTGCTTTCAAACCCCATGGTACCTTAAAATATTTCTTCAGTGTCATTTGACCTCTTAAATTGTGAATGTCAATTTTGCCTATTTTATTGTCAAATGAAGTTGTGCCCATATTGGAAAGTTTTAAGACCCTGAATTTAAAAGAAAATTCTTATTTAATTATTATTTTTTTTATCTTCTCAGTCGATCCATTGGTGTTTCAGAGTCTGTGGCAAATTGTATAGTAATTAGAAAGGATCCATAGTTTTTCAGCCAAAAAAGCAAGGGGAAATTGTACAATGTGCATCAGGATTCTGAACTCTATCCGTCACATGCATTGGCACTCGTATTAACAATATTTATCTCTATTTGTCAATGTCCAAATGTGAGAAATAATGCATATAAGGAATAAGTTAAAATATCAATAGAAGCATTGACCCTTTAATATTAAAATTGGATTATGTTTTATGTGCCCTAATTATATTTCTACTGTAGTTCTGAAATATTTTATGTGAGTCTAACAAGCCATCTCAAAGTGACAAATTTTGCATGCTTTATCTCATTTAAGCCTCATAGTGACTTTACTTGTAAATAGAAAATGCAAAAAGACTTCAACTATATTACTATTTTCTGCCACATTTCAATTAGAGTTTTTTGTAATTTACTTAATTGAAAGATACATCTTTGTCATCTAGAGACAACAGTGTTTTATATTTAAAAATGAGACTTTAATGTTATTCATGTTTCCATAATATTAAATAGGAATTAGGCCTCATTAGTGCAAAAACATTTCCTATGTCTTTAATTTTGATAAATAAAGTCAATTCAAGGTCTGTGAAGAGTATAATAAAATTATCATTTAGGGGTTTATTATGGAATTTACTGGGGAGTCTCTGGAACCATCTACCTGGGTTCGGTCCCTGCTGTACCAACTCCTCCTCGGAGAGATGACCAAGTACAACGAAGACAAGAATAATAACAAAATTGCTATTCATTTGTTTGACAAATATTTGATGAGTTTCTACACAGGTTCAGCACCGGGGCTTTAGCAGTGAACAGCACAGACAAAAAAATCCATTCTTTGTAAACTTACATTGCAATGAGAAAGAGAGAATAAACAAGATAACTAACTAAAAATATATTGTTCTCATATTCTTAAAAGAGTTAAAATATATAAAAATTCGGGATGGACATACAGGGAGGGCAGGGTAGGGATTAGCACTTACATAGACATGATCAGGATATCCTTACTAAAAAATGCGAAACTTTGGTAAACACTTGTAAAAGGTGAAAGAACAAGTCCTGTGGAAAGAAGATTCCAGGAAGAGGGCACAGTAAGTGAAAAACCCATGAGATGGAAATGTGCAGAAGTATGAAAAACAGCAAGGGGGTTGGTTGGTATATCTGTGGAAAGCAGGTGGAAGGCTGTCTACTCAGTTTTTTTGGTCACTTAAATACCTCAGGTGTAATGATTGATGCTTATTTTGGATTTCTATCAAGTAATGCATGTTAGTCATTGGTTTTCTAATATTGTTTAGAATATAATTAATATTAAAACTGGATCTTTCCTTTAATTTTTGTTTGAAGGATAAATAAGATCTTTAAAATTCAAAGCCATTACTCTTTCCAGTCCACTTAACTGGATTACTTACTGGATTTGAATTTGAGTCTTCAATTTTTTCAGAAGCACCAATAGGGAAATGGAAGTATTTATCCAAGAAAGCAAAGTTCTTAGACACTGACAAATGGAAAATTTGAAAACAAAAAGTTTTCTCTAAACGAATATTCTGTTCATGTTAAAGATGAACACAACCATCAAATACCATCTGCTAGAGTGCGCATTATGCACACAAAATGATTCTACACATTTCACAGGACATTAAGACAAAGTACCTGCCCTTAGGGATTCTAAAATAGATAAAAATCAATGGATTTAGATTATCTTTTTTTTCTTACTTAGGCAAACAAGTTCTGATTTATGTTATTAAACTAGTTGAGAGCAAGAACTGAAGTTTTCAGTTCAGTACAACAATGTTTCTAAAAATGTGTGCATACACTCCTGGTGTTAAATTTGGGCTTTTAAAAAATATGTTAATATTTATGAATATCTTTAAATATTAATCAATGCATATATTATATTTATCTCAAGTAGTGCTGTTTTGTAATTCATGATACTAATATAAAATTTCCTTTTTGAAATAAGTTTAAATAAACATGTCAGGTTATTCAACATTCCAAACAATTAAAAAGTGAATAATGTGAAATATAATATTCAATATAATATATCCGAAACTTGAAAATGTAGCTAAATCTAGAATGATACAAATATGAATATGCTCCAAGATACAAGGATGTTGGGAAATGACACATGGGAGGGTAATAAATCTCCAAATATCTTTTTCTTTCAATATTGGTATTAATACTTTTTTGCTCAAGGGGCCAAATGAAATGCTTTAGGCAAAGAAGGCATAGCATAATCTCTGCTGGCTGTGTTGAAAATAAATAATGTTTTAAAGTGAGCATATATTTATTTGTCCCATTCAGAGAAATTTCTGTAAAATAAGGAAGGCTTAATAGAAAAAGAATCTAGATTTTTGTTAGATTTATGGAGAATATATGAAGGTTCAGTCTCAAAAACTTTCATTGTACAAAATTGATAACTTTGGAATACAAAAGGATTTAACATATTCTAATATAGGCTTGTGGCCAGCTCAGTGGCTTGTGCCTGTAATCCCAGCACTTTGGGAGACTGAGGCAGAAGGATCACGTGATCCCAAGAGTTAGAGACCAGCCTGAGCAATATAGCAAGATCTTATCCCTACAAAATATCAAAAAATTAGCTGGGTGTGGTGGTGCTCATCTGTAGTCTCAGCTATTTGGGAGGTAGAGTGAAAGGATGGTCTGAGCCCAGAAGGTCAAGGTGCCAACATGTCACTGCACTCCAACCTGGGTGACAGAGTTAGACCACGATGCGAAAAACAAAACAAACAAAAACATAAAACTATCTATTCAATAGCTTCAGTCGGATGCTGTATAAATCTGTTCAGGTTGCTGTATAACCAAATACTATTTCCTCACAGTTCTGGAGAGCAAGAAATTCTAGATCAAGACTCTGAGTGATCTCATGTGAGGTGGCAGATCCCCTGTGAAGAAAGGTACAAAAAGTACCTAATTAGAAGACAACTGTCTTCTCTTTGTATACAGACACAATGGAAGACAGAGAGCTCTGGTTTCTTCATCCTTTGTAAGGGCACTAATGCCATTTTTGGAAACCCCACACTCATGGCCTAAATACTTCTCAAAGGTCTTACCTCCAAATACCATCATGTTGGGGATTCAGGCTTCAATATATGTATTTTTGGGGAAACACAAACATTCAATCCATAGCAAATGTCAAAAAAAAAATTCAGATTTGTTGTGGTCAAAATTGAATTACTCTTTCTTTGACTTTTTTTGGGGGGGGTTAATGGCAATTCAATCTTTCCAGTTGCTCAGATTAAATGTGATAGCCATTCTTCATTTCTATCTTATCTTCCATATTCAGTTCATCAAATCACATAGTTTACTACCTCCAGAATATAACCAGATTGAAATTATTTCCCATCATTTCCTAAAAGACTACTCCAGACCTAGACTGGACTACTGATATAACATAACAGATCACTTTATCTCCAGAATTTCTCACAGCCTTTCTCTACTATAGTCTATTCTCAATGCAGCATCCAGAATTATCCTTTTAACATTTAAGTTTGACCGTGTATTGTTACACTTAAATTCTAAAATGGTACCTAATTTCACTCAGAGTAATTATATTCACTCCTCCTCCGTACTACTGGATGGCTGCATTTCTACTACTCGCCTCATCTTTTACACTTTGTAAAGAACAGTATCTTCATTCTTCCTCAAATATATCAGGCAGGTCTGAAGTCTGTGGCCTTGGCTTGCACCTGAAACACTTTTCTTTAGGTGTCACCAGGGTTCATCTTCTCACCTTCTTCCACTCTTTGCTCTAATGTCACGTGCTCTGTGAAATGGCTGATGAAATTGTCATTTCTCATGCACTTCCTCTCCAGTTGACCTCCTGTAATTTTTTTCTCATAGCTCACATCACTTTCTAAAATTCCACATCACTCACTCATATACCTTGTTAACTTTCTTCTCTCCCTACTCGAATGAAAGCAGAGATTATTTCTTCTTTCTTTACTTATATATTCTAGCTTTTTCAAGTGAGTCACAAAGAACATATGCATATTTGCAATTTTGTCTTTGCAAAGTCATACATCTTGATAGCAAGCTATGCTATAATGAGAGAAATCAATACAGAAATTCTGGAAAAGTTAAAAAGGAATGTGTTAGGAGGATATAGGTCTTTTTACTGCTCATATTTTTATGAGGAAAGAGAAATATGCACATCCTGGGAGGGAAAGGTATGGAATCCTACGGCATCTGCCTGATGTATAGGATTGTGAGAATAAACTAAGTGCAGAAAATTAAGTCATAGGTCTGTTCCATATATGCACATTCTTCTCCGTAATATGATAATGGGCCTGGCTTAGTGCTTCCTGTGACTGGAGGGTAAATTAAATACATTAAGATATTCCAAATTCATCTTATTTTCAATCATCTGCATTTACAGTTAAAAAAAATCATGTTTTGTTCTCCATTGTATAAATGCCATGTGTGTCTCTCTTAATGCTTGTAAACTTGGAACAGAGAGAGGGGGAGAGGGGTGTGTGTGTGTGTGTGTGTGTGTGTGTGTGTGTGTGTGTGTGTGTTTATGTGCATGTATATGTGTGTCTTCTTCTACATCTTCAAAATGCTTGACCTAAGTCAAACACATACCAAAGAGATATATTAGGGAACATTTCTTACAGGTCACACTGATATAAATATTCTGGTTATTTTTATTTATAATTGCCAGAAGATTTCTTATTATGTTAGGCATGACTATTCGTTGCTAAAATAAGTGGCTCACAATAAATTGGACTGTACAGATAAAATATATGAAACCAGGGAGCCCTTTGTGATCTGAAATGATTCCAAAATTGCATATTCAATTAAATGATTTAGAGTCTTTTATTTCCCAATACTAACTAAAACTTTGATCTGAATCCTGTTTATAGTATGGCTTAGTTTGTCTAAAGCAAATGTAGATGTTGCCAGAGACGTGAAAAAAAATTTTTTTTGCTAATAAATATATCTATGTGTAGCATTAAACATCAATGTGTAGTATTATTTGACTTGAGACACACTTTTCTAAAAATTAGTAAGTTTGAATAAAGAATGCTAGCTCTTTTCTACTTCTACTTATTGGTGACTACTGATAATTGTAAAGTAATTCTAATTGTTGTGGAAAGACAATTGGGACGTTGTCAGTTCACAGTCCTCAACATTTTGTAACAAACCAAACAAATTAAATTCAGAATCAACATTTCTAAAGTTATAACATACCTCTTGTATGAATGGCTCTTATCTGAGTTTTTATAATCTGAAGTTTGTTTGTCTGTTTTTTAGAACTATGTAAAACCAGAAAGTTGCAAAGTCACCTACTTAAACTCTTAGACTTTAGTTCACGAGATTTGTAAACATTTTCTCAGAACCCACTTTCTCTTCTTAGCAGTTAGTTTTCTCAGCCTTCATCATGTAAAAAAACAGATTTCCAAACTAATGAAGTTATTGAGAAACAGGCAAGTGGAATGAAGTCATTATATAGCCAATACTGACAGCATTGACTGAAGTGGACATAAAATGTACCTTTAAAAAAGTAAACATAATAAGCATAGTTATCAATTGTCATAGAGAACAATTGTCCATTGAGCACCACACAAAACAGTACTCACTATTTATGGATATAAATATGAAATCCAATTTAGGAAATATTAGTCACACAGTATTCTGAATTAAATTGATAAGACCAAACCAAGCTAAAAGAAAACCTTTATTGGGTGTTCATTATAGATAAAATAATTAGGAATATATGAATCAGAGATTATATAAAGGCATGAAATACACTCCTACCTCTGGGGATAATTGATCTTTGTGAAATAAATGCTGAGAAAGAGTGTTCAGCATACTGTGATTAACTGCACTTTTGTAAATTAACCCAAGCCTAGTAACCATGAGTTTAAGGACCTAGGCCTAATTCTGTCACTTTAAGAGACCTGATCTAGGGTGTGTCACCAGAGCTCTATTCCTAATTATAAAATGGGATAGATAATACTTTGAATATCTATTTTATGCAGTTAGTATAGAATACATTGAGGTAATAGATGTTTAGGCAACTCTAGAATTTTATTCAAACAGAAAGTATTCAATGAATTAATTTGATAGCTAAGATCTTGCACTTTAGAGTGAAAAAAATTTAAAAAAGAAATGTGATTCTTTTATTTATTAACCATATCATTTTTCATCAAGTTATGTAAAGTATTTATGTCTCAATGACTCCACTGCGATACACAAATAAAAATGGCACTTAACTCAGGGTTGTTATGATGATTAAATGAAATAATACCTAAGATAAAATTTAGTGTGAAGCACGCAATCAATAAATTCATACTCATAATGTTAACATTTAGAAAGAAGAATAATGCACAATAGAATTTAGGAAAAAATCTATTTGCAAAATGGTGTTTCTTAAAGAGTACATTTCTATTATCAATAGAATTCACAAATACTCAGCAACCTATGTAAGTGATATAAATCCATATTAGCAACGAGATAGTACATCAAACTCCTTCAAAAGTACTTGAGGATCCATTTTTTTCTCTATTCCTTGACACAAAAAATTTTCATCTACAAGGTTACATGGGTACTTTAACCCGGCTTGTTTTCTATCTCCATCTTATGTCCTGACAAATGGAAAGAAAGATCTCTAATAAAGATCTGAGACAGCTCCAGGCCAACTAATAAATGGATCCTAAAGAGGCAGGGGAATGTGGAGGAGGCATAAATAAATGAGTTTTTAAACCCAGCTCTTAACATTTGGAGTTAAAGAATGACAAATACAGTAAAATACACAATTCACAACTAAAAATGTGGGTTATTTCAAGGTAATACACAGTCAAATAATATTTAGATTTTCTTCTCAATATAATTTCACAGTTAATATATATTAAAAATTAAAATAATCGGAGCATGTGGTAGAGACAATTCTGTGATGACGAAGTAAGAAACTATATGGACCCTCTCCCGGTGAAATAACTCTAACTGCTAAAATAAATAAATTTTAAAAATTAAAGTCTCTGGAAATTGTTTTTAGGATAAATAGCAACCTGAAAATTATTTGTTCAAAAAATCCACTAAATCTGCATAAGAACATTGGAAGATTGTGACATTTGAGCAACAACTTTTCTTTGCCCTCTCCCAAAACCCTACTCAGCCCAGTATAACACAAATGTCACCAAGAACACAGGGGTAGAGTATCTGCTCAGGAGAGAAGGTCAACAACATTTCTTATCACCTCTAGCTCCATGGTGCCATGGCTGAAAAGTGTAAGTCTAAGTCTCCTTTTCTCAGTACACAGTGGAATAAAATTATAAATTGATAGCATATGGCTGGGTTCGGTGGCTCAGTCTGTAATCCCGTGCTTTGGGCGGTCGAGGTAAGTGAATTGCCTGAGCCTGCGGGTTCGAGACCTGCCTGGGCAATTTGGCAAGACTTCATCACTACAATAAGTCAAAAAAATTAGCCGGGTGTGGTAGCGCACACCTTGTAGTTCCAGTTACTTGGAAGGCTGAGGCAGAAGGATCGCCGGAGCACAGCAGGTCGAGGCTGTGGTGGCCAGGAACGGCCACTGCACTCCAGTCTGGGCGACAGAGTGAGACTCCAACTCAAAATAAATAATAAATAAATAAATAAATTGATAGCATAGTGATCTGTATACAGATCATTATATCTTCTGAATATAGAAGTAAAACTCCTCAATAGAATAATAGCAGGCTAAATACAACAGCATTTTAAAAAAACCATACACAATGGTGAAATGGGATTTATCACAGGTATGTAAAGTGGTTCAGCATAAGAAAATCTATTAATGCAATATACAAGATCAATAGAATAAAAAGAAAATATGATCATCTCAATAGACTCAGAAAAAGCACTTGACATAATTCAATATCTTTTAATGATAAAAAGCATTGACTAAACTACCAATAGAAGAAAGTTTCCCCAAACTGACAAAGAACACTCAGAAAAATTCACAACTAGCATTATACTTAATGTTGAAAGAGACAGCAACAAAATGTCTGTATATAACCTTCATTTTCATTTCAATTACTGCTTTAATGCACTCTAATATTTTCTATTTGGCTACTTTCTATCTGTTGTATACTATTCGATTTCATTAACAAATGATCATCTTAACACACTAAGTTGATTTTGTGATTCAAACTACTGCTTGAAAATCTGCCATAGAGACTGAATATTTGCATTTCATTAGCATCATAAATATATGTATGCTTTCTCGATCTTTCCTTCCAGATTTCCTTCCTGAATAATTAATTTTAAAAGCCATTTTGTGTGACCTAGCAAGATAGCCTTCTGTACCTCTTGTTGCTGTGAACTATGGTCAGGCACAGGGGATCAGAGTCCTTGAGGGAAGAGGAACAGCTTTAGAATATGTGAGGCAGTATTCAACCAGGCATGAAGCATTGGAGTCAAACAAGGAGAGTGTCTGAGAGTGTGGGTGGGAAGGGTGGATAGGTTTGAAGAACATGAGGAGGTGTTTTTGGAAGCCAGATGTGCTGAAAGTGAAGGACCAGCAAGAGTTGTTAAGAGTCTGATTAGGATACAAAGAAAATGCCTGTGAGGTAGATGGAAGCAGCAAGTCATTCTGGGGAGTCCTAGACTGAGTGACAGGAGGATAATATCTGGGTTAGGGGGGTAGTTGTGGTAGTGACCAATACGGAGAGTAAGAGCCTGAGTGGGGTGTTGGAAGCTAAATGGAGTAAAAGCAGTTCACCTAGATAAAGGGTTGCCATAGCAGCCTGGTACGGGGCAAGCAAATCCCATAGGGACAAAAGAGAGTTTTCAAGAAGTCTGTAATGGGATGTCAACAGCCATAGGCAGTAAGTAGGGTGTTTGTGAAGGGATCAGTATGAGAAGAGTGGCCTGGTATGGTTTCAAAGCCTTAAGACGGTTATAAGGACATTTGTATAGACTTTTGTGCCTGTTGGGTTGTGGGGTAACGTCTTCATGAGAAGAATGCCACTGGGAAGTCTGTACTGGAATGTTAAAGCACATATGGAATGAAAAAGGCATTAATTTGGAGTATGGTTTTCATGGCAGGTAGTGTGATATGTTGGACCTTGAATCTGGTAAGGAAGGTGTCTGTCTGCCCGGTCCTGGGCAAGGTGAGGAGTCCATCTCTGTTAAGCATAAATCAGCCTGGTTTGTGGGGTCAGAGCACAGTCGAGTGAGGGAGAGCACTGGTATTGGGGTGATAGGCAGGTACATAAATATGTAGAAGATAAGAATCAGGTTTCTCATCTTACAGAAGAGATGGAAAGAAAGAAAACTAGAGTAAGTAAAGTTTGTGGTGCCAAATTGTAATTGGAGATTTAATGTGAATATATATGTTTAATTTGTGAATATATATATTTTTAAATTGCATGCTACACTTAAATAAGCCAGAGTTTCATAGAGAAATTATTAATTCCAGGCCAGGGATGGTATTACAAAAATATACAATGAATCTGGACCATCTTATTGAACCAGAAAATAGCAAAGTACTCAAAGAATGGTGAAAATGTTTTAAAAGGATGCAGGATCCTGACTGAATAAACTCAGCAAGATCAATTTTGGGACAATATGCGCAAAATAATGATGGTGATGATGTTACATATTGAATGTTTATGTTCCTTACAAATTCACACACTGAAGTCCTAATCTCAGTGTGATAGCTTTAGAAGATGAGGCCTTTGGATGGTATCAGGTGTAGACAAGATCATGAGAGTGATGACTCATGATAGGATTAATTCTCTTAAAAGAAGAGGATCAGGAATGAGAGCTTCTCTTTCCTACATGAAGATATAACAAGAAGGAGGGCCCTCACTAGAATCCAACCATGCTGGCACTCTGATCTCAGACTTCCCAGTCTAGAGAACTGTGAAAATTAAGTATCTGCGGTTAAAGTCACCCGGTGTATATTTTCAGATAGCATTTTTATTTATTATTTGATTATAGTAGTTTTTATAGCAGCCCAAGATGACTAACACAAATGGATTTTAACTCAGCATAAAATTAAAATCTCTGAGTTCATATAATATCAATAAATAAATACATGACAGAGAGAAAATGTTTTTTATTTTTAGTGGGATTTCAAATCCTACTAAAGGATTAATAAATGTAAAAGAAATGATGCTGTTATAAAGTCATTATTTTGCAGCAATGATAATAATAAATGCATCCAAGGAATATAATAAAAAAATGTTAAGAAATAATGAGTGAGATGAATGAGAGAAAGAACATTTGCATAGTCGTAAGTTGTGTCAGAAAGTACTTTAAGGCAGAAACAATTTGATCAAGAAGTCAACAGCAACTTTCTCTGTAAAGGAACAAATTAAAATATCTACTATCTAATAGGACGCATGAAGATGAACGGAACACCATTTCAGTGTGCTTTTTTGATGAAAAAATAATAACATAAATCTAATTATAAAGTAACATCAACCAATCCAAATTGAGGGAAAATGTACAAAATAACTGACCTATAATTTTCAAAAGTCTCAAAGTCATTAAATGGAAGTCATTAAATGGAAGTCCATAAATGGAAGGATTCCTTCAGATTGGGAAGAAAATGAAGCATAGAAACTAAACATAACATGTGATCCCAGATTGGATCAATTTTGACACTATTAGAGGAAATGGTGAAAGCTGAGTGCAATCAAGGTTAGACTGTAGTAAGATATCAGAGTGATTTCCTAATTTCAATGTTTGTGTTGTGGTAATATAGGTGACTAAGATTTTAGAGTCATTATAAACTGAAGTATTTGGTGGTGATGGAAGAGGAAAGGGCTAGGGAGTCAACTTGGTAGAGGCAAAGGATTAGTAATCAAAGTGAAAATTGAAAGCAAAGAATAAAAAATATAGATACTATGTATATGATTGTATTTGTGAACCTATATGCTAGTTGTAAAGATGACACTAAACAAGGAAAAAGAAAATATAAACATCTGGGTCTTTTTAGCCTGATATTTTGGGCATTTATCTTTAAACTGTACAAAAACAACTTCTGATTCAAAATCATTTAGCACACTGTTGAAATTAGGACAACTGTCGTGACAATCAAGTTTTGCTGTACTTTGTAGCCATTTACTTATCAAAAATCAACATCAACTACTTTTGTTTTGAAGGAAGCAGTTAGGGACTGATTCTGTTGAAGAGCTGAATCAACTTTTATTGCTAGATAATTCTGCCCCCATCTCTGAAATGTATGTTTTCCTAATCTAAAGTTTATTTGTTTTTGTTTTTTTTAGTAAAGAAAAAAAACACCTTTTCTGTATGGGCGAGGCAAATGAGTGACTGGGACAATAACAGAGATGCAGATGACATTGTTTTTCTTATTTTCTTGGAAAAATTGTTCTTGGACTTAATGAATCTAAGTTTTAAAACATGTATTTGAAACCAGAAGGGACAGTTAATTGAATTCTTTAGTTTTCTTAAGTGACTCTTCCAATGTAAATATTCTTTGCTGAATTTTAATCGAATGTAAATTGTTTTCTTAGCTTCAAATCAATTAATTTCTGGTAGTTAAGCATAGAAACACCACAGGGATTTCTTAAGATCAATTGAGTCTCCTGTTGTTTTCCCTGGACACCTGACACCCATTAGCTGTTTATTGAGTATACCTCACTAACACAGTTTTGTTTCTTTCTATTTATCAAAATCTCAGGGAAATAAGAGCATTTGCATATTTAAGCTTTAATCAACAATAGCTGGCAGCATGTGAAGCAATAAACAACTGCAGCACATGCAATAAACTCTGAGGTTATTTATACAACAAAACAGTGAGAAGCAGTTATTGCCAAGTTACTAAATGTATTAGTGATTTCTGCTATTAAAATATCAGTAGCTATTACATAGTTGCCCAAGCAAATATTCTATTTTTAAACTCAGGATTCAAATTATTCCTTTTTTTATATGACTTAAAAAAAATAGTTTAATTCTCTTCAATTAAAAAGAAAAAAGGAAACAACAAACACTCTTTAACACAAACAGGTTTTGAAACTGTAAGCCTTTCTTTTGGTGATACAATAGTCTTCTGGCATAAAACAAATGGAAATTTTCACTGTCTACTATAGTCATAAACTTTTGCTGGCAGAACATTTATAAGAAGACATGAACAAAAGTAGGTCTCCATCGTTTCCATAAAGATGAATTAAAAGAAACCAAAGAGTATCAGTTGGCTATAATTTTGAAAACAGGAGTCTTTTGTTGCTTGAAAAAAAATCTGACAGAAATTTAGAAATACATCAGTAAATATGGAATAAAGGTCTGTTTGAAGTTCCACTTGCCCAGGGCTCCAATATATAGTTTCATTGATATACAATTTTCTAGTTACTGTCTTTAAAATTCCATTTAAGTTATAGATTTTGTAATCCATCTTATTGCTCTGGTGACCAGATTCTTCCAAGACAGATTTTTTTTTTTTTTTTTCCTTTCAGTTTTATGCACTCTATTAACATTTTGTACTGGATGATTCTTTGGGTGGCGGGGGAGGGGCTTTCTTGTGTATTTAGGGTGTTTAGCAGCAGCCCTGGCTTTATCCACTAGATGTCAGTAGAATCTACTCCCCATTTTGACAAACAGAAGTCTTCAGATATTACCAGTATCTGCAGGGGGGCAAATTTGTACCCAGCTAAGATCTCCTGCTTTTAATCAACCTCAAAATGCATCATCTGGCACCAAGACCAACTAAGATAAAAGTGAGACCATCTCATGAAATCTGGAACATACGTTTCCTGCAGCCAGAGATGTAACCAAGCATGTTACCCATCTCAAAACACTCACTGATATGTATACTCCTCCCTGCTCTGCTGATTTGATTTTCTAGGTTGGTGGAAACACAAATTCTATTTCATGTCTAATGCGTCAATTTTCATGTCTCTCAAAATATTCCTATTAGAGGTCACACATTTTTATATAGCAGAAAAAAAAATTCCGAGAATAAAACTCCACAATTTTAAATTAGGAGGAAATATTTAAATCTAATCTAAACTCAAGAGAGTTGGAGAAGTTCGAAGCCCAGGATAACAGATCAGCCGCAGTTCAGGAAGTCTCGTGTAAGTATGAAATCTTGAAGGAAGGCACTATTACCAATTAAGTATGTAGGTTGAGGTTTTCCTGAGTCCCTTGAGAAAAATTCTGTTTCACAATTAGAAAATGATTTAAGCTTACTGGGAAATGAAATAAAACTTCATTTTATTTTAAATGAAAACCTTCCTAACATTCCAAACCCTGACATCACAGAGTATATCTGATATTAGCATATTTTGTACTGCTTAAAGCAGTTTTAGGGGTTGCCAATAACCAGTTAGAGAGAGAATTTTCAGGGAAGTTTGGCCCATGTTCCAAATTTCAGAATGGAACATGCATTGGAATTTTTCCAAATTCAAATTTAAACATTTACATCAATAATAATAGGAATTTCTATAAGAATGTACATATAAAGCAAATGTTACAGTTAAAGGGAAACATTTTATTGTGTTTGTTGTAGAGAGGCAAAAATTATATTGCTGAGGACATTTTCTTTATCTCAGATCAAAGTAATACATTCAGCATTTAAGAGTTCATCTTGACTCTTCACTTATCAATGCCACATCCTTTTCTGAGGCAGCAAAATATGCACACCCATCAGTCCCACTATAACAGTCTCTGAATCTTAGAATAGTGCAAATGTGCACTGAGGAATCTTGTGTGTAGAAAGGTGGCTAGTTTGTCCATTTGTTCAAGTGTGCACTCTCACACACACTTTTTCAAAGGGGGGGTTCTCAGAACATTCTCTTAAATAAATCTTTCTCCATTACACTGTTCTGCAATACTCTGCCTCCCAAAACACACACACATACACACACGCATGCACACACACACACACACACACACACACACGCACACACATACACTCTTCTTAGTTTAGAAGAAATAGCAATTAACCATTTGTAAAGACTTTCAATTACTGTCACAGCACAAAATCTCAGGAGAAAAACGTTAAAATCAAACTTTTTGAAATTAGCACTCTTACTTATAAACATATTCAAGCACTTGTAAAAATTAGGTTTTAATTATTTTGGAATTTCCAAGGGCTACAATTCATCACTTGATTTTTTTCCCCTCAGAAACCTCTGTATCCACTCATTCCCTTTATGCTACCTTGAGTCTGTATGACCCCAAGTCCTCATTGTAGACTCAGTCATCAACAGTATGGTGATCATCTCTGTTCTCGTTACAGAGGCTGTTTGAAAGGAAAGTCTACACAGAGATAATCAATAGGAAGGGGGAGGGGAAAGCTACAAACTGATGGCACTGGTTGAAACTTTGTTTCTATACTTTCTTGAATTTGGATCTGCATGCAAGTCAACAAATCTTTATTGATCGAATAGTATATTCCAGGCACTACTCTAGTTATTGAAGATACAATAGTGAATACAAAAACTGTAATTGTGGACCTGGTATGATAACTGGCATAGTGATATATCAAACTAATAATCAGGGGTGTACACAGGGTAACAGAAACCAGGGTACAGCAGATAGGGATCACAGCATGTGGGACTCTTGCTATTTTTTAATAAGGTGGTATGATAAGACATCTTTGTCTAGGGAAAAAGCAAGCATAAACCTGAAGGGAAGGAAGAACTAAGTCATGTAAATGTCTGGAAAAGAAACTTTTCAGGGAGTGGACATAGCAAGTGAAAAGGCCCTGAGACAAGCAGGCCAGTGATGTTAGAGCAGAATCAGTGAGATGATGAGAAGTAGGAGATAAAGTCTTCTGGGTGATTTGGGAAGTCATTGGGGAATTTTCGTGAAACATAAAATCGTCTTAGGTAATCTTAAAAAGTATTATTCTGTCTATTGTATTTGACCACAGGGGGCTGGGAGGAAGAAAGCTATTGCAATAATCTAGACAGGAGGCGAAGGTGGTTGGGATCAGGGTAAAAGAAGCAGGAGTGGTGAAAAATGGTGAAATCATGAAAATATCTTAGAACCAAACAGATTCATTGATAAATTAATTGGTAATGAGAGGAGCTACAGGGAAAGAAAAGAGGTTGGGGATCACTTGAAAGAATTTAGAAAGATAAAGTTGCCATTTACTAGGTAGGGAAAATGCAAGGGGACCAGTTGTTTTCCTCAGAAGAGAAGAACGTGTGTATCAAGTGTTGGATATGGGATGTATTAATTTTAAGGAGCCTGAATAACATTGTGATGTGCCTCCCAAATCCTCCTTCAAAGAGTGAAGGAATTATCCCCCTATAAGTTAGAAATGTTGCCTGCTGACAGGTTTCACCTATCAGTCCTATTCAGAGAATGTCCAAGTTTAAGCTGTTTTCTGAGGCAACCTACCTCAAATGATGAATCATTGATGCAGATGTAGAAAGGACCTATCTCTGTCCCAACCCTACAAGTCTGAAGGGCCATAGGGTCTGTAGTTTTCCATAGGGTCAGCTGAAATCTTTTCTGGGACTGCATTAAAGTTCGACTTCCCCCTAAATTTAGTCTTGCTTCCTTCTTCTCCTTTCCACAGGAGTTGATTCCAGAAGTGTAAATCTTTTTTTTTTTTTTTTTTTGAGTTGGAGTCTCACTCTGTCACCAAGACTGGAGTGCAGTGGCCGCTCCCGGCCACCGCAGCCTCAACCTGCTGGGCTCCAGCGATCCTTCCGCCTCAGCCTTCCAAGGAGCCGGAACTACAGGCACGCGCTACCACGCCCGGTTAATTTTTTTTTTTTTTTAATTTATTGTAGAGATGAGGTCTCGCTGCCATACGGGTCTCGAACCCTCAGACTCAGGCAATCCACTCACCTCAGTCTCCCCAAGGCGCGGGATTACAGGCTGAACCACTGAGCCCGGCCAGAAGTGTAAATCTTTATCTCAGTGTCTGCTTCCTTGAAAACTCAACCTAAGAAAGATGTCTATTTAATATCCAAAGGAGGATACTGCTTCTACAGTTGGACATTGGCCTAAGGTTTTAGCATAGAGAGCTAAACTAGGAATTTGAATGAAGAGTTATAACCATATAACATTTAAACTCTTTTGATCAGATGAAGCGATCTTTGGAGTAAATGTAAATAGGAAAAGAAGAGGTTAAAGCTGAAAGAGAGGCATTTCAACTGTCAAAATTCAGAGAATTTTGGAAGAACTACCAAAGAAGACAGAAATAGAGCAACCAAGGAGCATGGGAAAAATACCCCAGGAAATTGGGGAGTACCATAGGTCAAGCAATTAAACTTTTAAATACAGAGGAAATTATCAATTCTGTCACATCTTACTGATAGCAAACGAGGAATTAATGTGGCAACAGAATGGGTACTGAAACTGCAAAAGAAGTAATTGAAGTAGATTAATGTTACTGAACTCTGGATTATAATGGGGTCAGGAGAGAACAGTGAAGAGGAGAATGACCACGACTTTCTTCAGGCCTGTATGAACAACATATTTGAGAAGTTTCCACAGTGAAGGGAAGCACAGAAATGGTTAAGTAAGTAGATGGTTTATGGGATTCAAGGAAATTGTGCTGTTCTTGCCTTGTGCTTTATTGCAAGATATCATAGCAGATTTTCATGCTGACGGCAATGATCAAGTAGAGCAAGAAACACAACTTGAGAAGGAAAGAGGGCAGTCACGGAACAACATCCCTGAGTAGGCCAGAGTGGATATGAACAGGATCAGTAGGGTGCATTCAGGGTCAGTGCAAAAGGCTCGCACTGAGAAGATGCTGTGCTTTTAAGTTGCACTGGGCCTTACAAATTACATTGCCAGTCAAAAATGCTAGTGTGGTACCCAGGCCAGTGTCATTTTTCAAAAGTGGTTACTGCGAATAATTATGGGATAAGAAATTTAGAGTCATGTTTAGAAGAATTTAAAGGGATTTGACAGAAATTTTATAACTGCTGAATTTAATAGTTTTTAAAAAGGGGCTTTTTAAGTTGGACTTGGTGGCTCAGCCTGTAATCCCACGCCTTTGGGAGGCTGAGGTGAATGGACTGCCTGAGCCCGCAGGTTCAAGACCCGCCTAGGCAACTTGGCAAGACCTCATCTCTACAATAAAACAAAAATTAGCCAGGCGTGGTAGCGCACTTCTGTAGTTCCAGCTACTTGGAAGGCTGAGGCAGAAGGATTGCCGGAGCCCAGCAGGTCGAGGCTGCGGTGGCTGGGAGCAGCCACTGCACTCCAGCCTGGGTGACAGAGTGAGACTCCAACTCAAAAAAAAAAAGGGACTTTTTGGGAGGTAGAGGTGAGAGGATTACCTGAGCTCGTGGGTTTGAGACTAACCTGAGCAACATGGTGAAACCTTGTCTCTACAATAAACAAAAAAATCAGCCAGGCATGGTGGCACATGCCTGTGGTTCCAGCTACTTGGATGGCTGAGGCAGAAGAATTACCTGAGCCCAGCAGGTAGAGGCTGCAGTAGCTGTGAGCAAGCCACTGCACTCCAGTCTGGGTCAAAGAGTGACACTCCAATTCAAAAAAAAAAAGGGGTGGACTTTTATTTTTTACACAATTTCTAATTTTTTAAAAATAATTCACTTAAATGCATACATGATTACAGAGGCTTTGAGATGCACTGATCTAGTATGCAAGTGAAAGGAATGGTTTAGATAGGAACAAGGAGTGCTCATTTTTAATTACAGAAGTAGAGGTAAAACATATGAATAGAGGTGCAAAGAGATTGTTAGATGTAGTGGTGTGAGGCTGTAAAAACCTTCTCTCAAGTGTTTGATGAAAATATGGAGCAAGGAAGGTGCTAAATAAAGCTATTCTCTTTTCCAGTGACTCTGTGCCTCTAGGCTGAACCTAAATCACAATTCATCATCTATTTCCATCTGTCCAACCAGCCATAGGACTTCTGCTCTATCAGTGATATAAAAAAAGGCCATTGTATCTTATTTATTTTATGTTCTTAATTATTTTTAAAAAGTCTTGAAAATATGGCCTTATTTCTTACACCATATCAAGTTCTCTAAGTGACTAGACTTTTTGAGTGGAAAATAAATTAATCTTCACTCATTTTCATGTGCCATACTTCTTGTTAAAATATAAGTCATTAGTAAAAGTCTAACTCCATTAAAAATAAGCATTTAGATTATAACCTGAATTACTTCTTGGGCCAAATATCACATTTTTAAGTCATATTTTTTACCTATTTAAGGAAGGAAGAGTCAAGGGAAAAACAATTTATAAAATATGTATTTTAAATTCACGGGGCCTAGGGTTGTACAGAGCCTAGGGTGGTTCTTTCCCTAACTTTGTCTTGTGGGACACCTCTAAGCACATTGTTGTCTATGGAAGATTTACCCTGGGCTAGGCTATTCTTTGAGAAGAGGAAAATACATAAATGAATAGAAAGTGCATAAAATACATATTCTAAATTTGGCAGCTTTATATGCTGAGAGATGAAAAATCATTCCTAGATAATACTTCCCGTAGCTGGGGCTCGGTGGCTCAGTCTGTAATCTCGCGCCTTTGGGAGGCTGAAGTGAGTGGATTGCCTGAGCCCGTGGGATTGAGACCCGCCTGGGCAGGCGAGATCTCATTTCCACAATAAGTCAAAAAATCAGCCGGGCGTGGTAGCACATGCCTGTAGTTCCAGCTACTTGGAAGACTGAGGCGGAAGGATCGCAGGAGCCCAGCAGGTCGAGGCTGCGGTGGCCGGGAGCGGCCACTGCACTCCAGTCTGGGTGACAAAGTGAGACTCCAACTCAAAAAATAAAAAATAAAAATAAAATAAAATACTTCCCGTATTGTCAAGGGGATCAAACTTGTGTTTTGAAAATTTAAACATATCGGAACATCGGCTTTAAAGGAGAAAAATCCACACTATGAGTTAGATTTAATTTTTGCAAGGAGCAGGTGATTGACATTGGCATTGTAAACACATCTCTCTCTTTCTCTTCTATCTACCCGTCTGTCTGTCTGTCTACCTATCAATCTATGTATCTATCTTTCATTCATACAAAATATAATTTATGATTTGGAACCAGCTAATCAATATTAGCATTCAACGTATTTCAATTTCCTTATCTGTACTCATGATGACAATGTTCTTTTCAGATAATATTAATGATGAAAGAGTCACCTGAAATTTAGTGCAAGAAAAGATGATAAAGTGAATTTTTCATCATATAAGCTGAAAACAAAGAGGGAAATGAATGAAACTTCCATTCCTCACACCTATCAAAATCAGGGTAATCTACTAAGTAGCATAAATAACATATTATGTAACTGAAATGAAAATAGCCATGTTTTAGGATAATCCACAGTGTGAATCTATACAATAATGCATCAAATAATCATAATGTTCAAAGAACAGTTTATTTTGTCATAGAATAGCAAATTTCCAAATGATGCATCTAAATTGATCCCCATAATGTAAATGACACTGTAAATTTTTTAGTTCTGTGCCTAAGATTCATATTTACTGTACCTGTACCACCTATAAAACATTCATGAATCATAAACTCCTGTATCATCTTCAAAGCAAAAACACATCCTATTTTACAAGAAATATTCATCACACACAAAAAGGAAATAGAGGAAAGAAACTCTGAAATTTCCAGAACATTTCAAATATGTCAGAAAAACAAATTAGCACCTCTGACAGTACCTGTTAATGCAGAGGACCTGCTATAAGACAACTTTTTTTTGGAAAAGAACAATTTTGTAGTGAGATAAAGGCAGTAGGAATTTTTTCTTCAGGGATGAAAATAGTAATTCCTTGAGGCACATAAGTTAAATTCTACAGCTTTTTGAAACTATTAAAAAAAAATGAATAAAGATGAAAACAAAATTCATGTTGACGTTGAGAAAATACTTTCTTACACTTACACCCAATTAATTATTAGTGAAGTAGTACATGGTTTTTTCTCAATAACCAGAAATGGCAAGAACCAACTACTTGGTCTGCTTCTCACCGTTTCCTTTTTTCCCAGGTATTTGTCTCTGGACTATTTTACTGGCTGTTGCAATTTCCAGCAAGAAAAAGCCAGGAAAAGGAAAGATCAAACCATCAGAGCCAGTCAACTCACCAGTAGGTGGAACTAGAAGTTTAAAGCAGCAGCTAAATTAAGTTTTCCCAATGTCAATTGACAATTTCTGTATAATAATTTTGTTCACTTTTGTAAAGAATCATGAAACAACCACAAGAAAATAAAATCAAGCACAGCCACCAGATCTTAGGAAAAAAATAATAAATTTCTTTGCGGGTAGATCTATTCTGCTATTGAAGGGATTGTTGAAAAGCCTGAGCAAAGGTAAAGGGAATAAACAAAACCCAGTCCTTAGGAAATGTAGTAGCACAGAAAAATGGTTATCACAAAGACTTTAGGGTCAGACAGCTTGAACTCAGCTCTGCAATGAGCTGCTATCTGACACTGAAAAATTGCTTCACCCTTTGTTAGAAGTTTTAAAGATGAGGAGACTTTTGACTGCTTAGCCCCCAACAAAATCACTGTTAAGGGACTCAACTAACTGATTGATGTACATGTGTGTCTCTTCTGTCCTACAAACTCTTTAATTTTTATTTGCTCATGGAAGTACCAACTCTGAGATTTGGAATCAGCAAGATTGATCTTACCTACATTATTGGGCAAGATCTTCAAGGAGGCAATTCATTTTCTTTTGCTAACTGTCTACCCCATCATGACACTTTTCTCCAGTGCTCTTTCCTTGTTGTAGTAGTCTAAGTAGCCATTCAGTTAGAGAACTGAACACTGATTTTCCCTCTTTGGAATAACTTCCCTTGGATTTTCTTCTCTGTTTTGAATGGCCTTCTCCCTAAAACCACCGGAATACCAAAAATTTTATCCTCATCCACTTCTAGTATAAGGTTCTCCAAGATGATGTGAGATCTCTCTTACCTGGATTCTTGGGGGTATTTTACTTTAGAATCAGAAATTCTTTGAGACAGGATTTGAAAATTTATTTTTTTGTTCAACTGTTTTATGCAGGTTATCATCTGTATTCTATTCTATATTCTCTAAGTGAGGAAGAAAAATAGTTTCTTTTAACTGCTTCTTCCTAAGGTCACTGAAATACATCATATCTTTCCTCAAAACTTAGTACATTTATCCTCATATAATTAACCTTTGCAAAACACATGCAATACACAACATACCCACATTCCCAAAAAAGAAAAAAAATGCAATTTAATAATTGCCTATACCCTGAACTAAAATAATGTGATGTATTGAAGCAATGCCAGGAATTTCATTCCAAAATGTGGCATTTTGCCTCAAGATTCCTCCCATGATCTTTGCTCTCTCTGTTAAAATTACCTTCAGAAAAGGAGAAAGAAAGTTATCAGACTTGGTCCAACCATTTTACAAAATAATGCCTGTCTCTCAGGTTTATTCAACTTCCAAAGGGAACTATTTGCAAGTCATTATCTGTTTCCTCATCCGTTCATTCTTCCAATCACTTGTTGCCCTTCCTTTTCTTCCCCCCACCGTAACCTGCAAGCCTCTATTTTTTTTCTGTAACCTCCAGATAGCTTTTAAGTTTCCGTATGTCGCTGGGGAGTTGGATCTTCATTCTGAAGGCTCATGTGTATACACATTAAATACAACGTGGATGCCTTTTCTCCTATTAATCAATTGGCCTTATGCTGGTGATTTTTCAGTGAACCTTTAGGGAGCCAACAGTCATGCTCCCATGGATAGGGTACTAATATAGGAGTCAAGAGGGGGGACTACTTTGCTTCACAAACCTAGGTGCTTCTGAGTCTTCGTTTTATCATTTTCCAAATATAAAGACAATAAAATCTGCCTATTTACTAGGGTCAGGATGATAATCAGATTAAGCATTATATATATATTATATATATAACATATATATATATATAATATATATATAATGCTTTTCTTTCCTTCTGATGACTGTTCTCTGATCAGGAGCATGACCCCTGACCAATGCGGTCTGTGCTGGGTCAAGGTGCTCTTGGGTCTATGCACACGGTGTACTCAGGACTGTTACTAAGACATTAAACATGCTTGGTCTTGTTTCTTTGCATGTAATGCTATTATTTGTGTCTTGATCTCTTTCCCATACTGGGAGTATATATATAATCTCTCCCAACTCTATAGGGGTGCAGAAAGTTTTGTATTGACCAATCACCACCAACCCCTCCTGTTAGTACTAATAAACTCATATCTTTACCACCTTGTTCTTCGGGTGATTTCTTCAGAATAAGTAAACATTTCAAGAGCACTCTGAATTGGTGCTCCCACAATACACCAACCAATTTGTAAAATTTATGCTTTTGTTTCTTGTTTGTTACTGGCACATTTTCCTAGATAGAAGTTGCTCCACCATGCTAAAGAGGAGTAGAAATGATAGAGAACATAGCTGGAGCTAAACATGATGGATATGATAGCTATATAAGTAAATAAAAATCATATTAGTTTTGAATCACTGAAACTTTGGGTTTTTGTTTGCATCCATAAAAAGACCTAGCTATACTTTTCGATACCATAAGTAAAGAATTTAAGATAAATGACTTAAGTGCTTGACTCAATATTAAGTGCCACAGTAACTGTTTTTTTTGTTTGTTTGTTTGTTTTGAGTTGGAGTCTCACTGTGTCGCCCAGACTGGAGTGCAGTGGCACGCTCCTGGCCACCACAACCTCGCCCTGCTGGGCTCCGGCTATTCTTCCGCCTCAGCCGTCCAAGTAGCTGGAACTACAGGCATGCAATACCACGCCCAGCTAGTTTTTGATTTATTGTAGAGACAAGATCTCTCTAAATTGCCCGGGCGGGTCTCAAACCCGCGGGCTCAAGCAATCCACTTGCCTTGGCCTCCCATAGTGCTGACATTACAGGCTGAGTCACTTAACCTGGCCCACAGTAACTGTTTACCACCATCATCCCTTGGTAAACATAGGGAATTGAGTTCAGGCTCCTGCTGTATCTCACAGATGCTCACAGATCTCACAGATGCTCAATTCACAGGTGATTGTGCAGAATCTTTTGTATATGAAAAGTTGGCCTTTTGTATAGGTGGGTTTTGCATCCCATGAAAAATCCACAAAGAAGTGAGGTCTGCACACTCAACCCCTGTTGCTCAAGGGTTAACTGAATTATAAGAATGAGCCTGGCGATGATGATACAAAGGAATTTTAAATCTAAGAGGAATATACTAATGGCAATAGGGTGGAACAATAGAAATGTAAGCTATATAAGGGTAATTTGGAAGGACATTATGCTTTTGTGGAGAAAAGAGAAAGACTTACATATTTGAGTATAATGCACAGTTTTAGTTAATAGTGTTGCCTCATCTGTAGTATAATGAAGACAGATTAAACATTCAGGGGGCCAAAGAGGGACAAAGTCGTTGTGGTGAACATATTTTATTGATTTATTTATTTATTGATGCAAGAGGAACTTTTATTGATTTATTTATTGATGCAAGAGGAACTATACCCGATGGTGTGCTGATAAATGCATAACAACCAGCTCTGTAGTGGAGGGCACTGATTTGTGGCATTTGTGATAAATATGTTCACAAGAGCCAGTTCAAGCTAACAACATGATATGACTGAACGTAGAGTTGAAAAGAGATGCACACAACTGACTTATGATCCCGGTGTGATCTGGCTCCACACATTACTGTAACAAGTTTTACTTCTAGGTCACAATTATATATGATCATGCTTTTGAGCAAGGTCAACCAACTCTGGGGGAAAAATTCCATCTGAAACTAACCCTGATCAGCACATGAGGTTTGAGAAAGCAGAGGTCTGATAACATTTTCCAATATGGAAACCATCATTACAGCAGGTAGGCAAAACAGCATTAATACACTAAGGAAAACCAATACTTTTCCAACAATCTTTAGATACGAGTGGAACATGCTTAAAAGGGAGAGGGGAAAGGGGAGAAATAAAGATTGTTGTCTAAAAAGAAATCACTTTTATCACAGTAATAACAGATTATTTTGAAGCCAATTTGCTGCTATCTTCAAAAATATATTTCCTCATAAATCCTGTCTTTTTAAATTGAAAAGTAAATCAGCAGTAGGTAGTGCTTGAATATGAAAAGGACGAGAATGGAGAAGCTGCAGGCAGCCAGAGTACCTCTAGTGCATCTTATTAGAAGTCTTTGGAAGAGCAATTTGATGGAAGCTTTTTAACTTTTAGTTCACTACTTTAAATTCAGTTTCAGTTGATCATGAACAAAAGTGGGTGGCTAGTAGCCTATGAAAAATACCTTCATGGTGTCACCCTCATTCTTTCTAATAGAGACTGCCACTGCCATTGGCACATTTTTTTCACTTCTACCAGAGCACAGAGGGTGAGTAGAAATGTCATTTTCAAGTATTTTTTCTTTTGACCTTTATACCAGAGAAATTTGAGATATGAAAAAAGCCAACTTCTTTTCATCTTTAACTCATAGGTAGAATTATTCAGCTATAATATGGTTCCTAGATCTTTCTGGAACTTATTAAAATGAAACCTGAGTCATATTACAAGCAAAATTATGTCTTACCTAACAGAAAGTTAAATCCTAAAAAGGCACATTCTTTAAAAAATGTTCAAATGTAAAATATGTATAAATTTTTATCTAAATCTCTCAAATCCAAGATTTATTTTTTTTCTTTCTCTTTTCTGCTATTCTTGTTTCAATAAGTACATTCCCCTCAGTATAAAGGCAAATATCTTTGATTTTTCCATTCCTTATCATTACAATAATTTGACCAGCATTTTTTTCCTCCTAAAGAAACCATAGATCATTTTTTCTCTTTTTTTAATTTGTCTACTAAAATCTTCCAAATTTTCTTACTACTAATGTCTCTATCTTCTAAAATTTTGCTTCCCAAATGTTTTGATTAAGTTAACAATTAAAGCAAACTCTCTCTAATTATCTGGAGAAAAGCAACAAAATAGAATATCACAGCAGAGACACAGATAAATACATGGTAATGTCAACCAAACGTTGATAGCCACAGGTAGGATGTAATGGAAATAGTCTTGTTTTAGAAGTGAAGAAAATGCAATCAATTGGTCTTAGGTAACAGTTACTTTCTTTGAGTTTACTTTTCACATCTGGACAAGGAGATTGATATATCCTATTTAAAAAAAAATTCTTTTCAATACAAACTTTCTGTGGTATCTTCACTTTTACATCATCAGGATTTGCGTGATGGGTTTTGAATAAGATGTAGCTGTGCCATGAGGTACCCCATGTGATGGTAAGGATTGTGGATGGGATTTTTCTGGGTCAGTCATGTTATAATCTTTCCTAACCTTCAAGGCTAGCTGCAACTTCTGCCATTCCCATGCAACAGCAGGAGAGGATAAAATCTGTTCCATGAATATTCATATGTAAAAGAATGTCATATTATAGCTCTCATAATTGTTATAGCAAGTAACAGTTATCAACACTATATTTAGCACAACTTGAAGCTGCAAATTTAGTAGAAGACAGAGCATTTCCTGGTCAAATGTACTTTGGTCAGAAATACTAGAAATATGTAACAGTGAAAATCCAAGCAAATATTTTACAAGTAACTCATATGCCCATGAGCCTCTAGTGGCAATTGAAAACATCAAATAAAACTACCCCTTCTTGTAAACAAATAAACTGAGGCAGAGCAATTGCAAACTTTACCTGTGGTCATAACATGAAGTCTGCTTCAGGCTGAGCTCAGTGGTTCAGCCTGTAATCCCAGCACTTTGGGAGGTCAAGGTGAGTGGATTGCCTGAGCCTGCGGGTTTGAGAACCACCTGGGCAACTTGGCGAGACCTCATCTCTACAATAAATCAAAAATTAGCCAAGCGTGTAGC
>NW_007091237.1:258064-265431 GCF_000164805.1 Carlito syrichta
CAAAAAAAAAAAAAAAAAAAAAACATAAAAAATAAATAAATAAATAAATAAAGTCTGCTTCAGAATTAGAATTCCTACCATCAACTTTTGAGTCTAATGGGATTTGAGTTTGTACAACACAGCAGCAAAAATAAATCCAGCCGGGGTAAAGGCATTCAAGAGAGAAAATAATACTCAGCTGCAGACTCTTTGGATGCAGAGTACAAAATATTCAAGTACATGTTTCTATTCCCTTCATTCTCTCTAGTAATGATTGCAGCTAATCCCTTTCAGCCAAACATTAGTTCTTCAGTCATGGCAATCAATGGAATAGATTAGCTGTGGAAACCCTCCATCCATATTACCCTTGCTTTTTTTCCCAGATGGAATCTTCATTCACTAAAGTATAAGTAAGCACTCTGTATACAAATATAAACTCATCAGATGTCAAGCTTGTGACTATATATAGTCACACACCCACACACATATACACACTCTAAGAAGCATACCTGTAGATTTAATAAAACAGCACCAATCCTCATGGCTTCACTGATTTCAAGGCTGTACATCAGCTGTGGGAAGCGAGGAGGGCTTTGATTATTTGGCGGAAGCACTTCAATGTACACAGTGCAGATGGAGTGCCTGCAGAGAAAGAGAAAGGAACAAGATGGTTACGAATTTGCATCACATTTGACATTAGACTGCATTCTTTATTCAGTTGTTGAGGTGACAGAAGACCACATTTTCAGATTTTATGGAAAATAATCAAATCAAAATGAAAGAATGGAAACATAAAACTACCACCAACATATAATGCTTTTATGAAATTATCTCACTAAAAGAGGAGGGAATACCTCCAGTATCTATTTTTCCTATTTAAATTTTTCCCACTTAAATTTTCCTTCTTCAATCCTACCTAAATTAGTGTAAATTAAAATAGAATTGCTATACAAATAAGCCTAATAAATTAACTTGCCTTGACTTCTCACTTTGAATGTTTCTCTAATAGCAAAAAAACATTCTATAAACATCTGGTAACAGAAGCTGTCCTTGGGGCTATCTTCCTATTAAACCAGCAGAGGGAGTATTGATTAAAATAACACACAAAACAAATTATTAGCTGTGTTTTATTTGTTCTGTTGCTGACATCAGTGGCTTAATGTAAGCATATGCCAGGAGTCAGGATCATAAAGTAATCCTTCTGTAAAGCAGTTATAATCACAACTAAATAAACTTTTACATCTTTTTAAAAAAATGTAATATTAAAAGCTAGAAATTAGATTCAATTAATCCCTTACATTGACAGGAAATTTTCTTGAAGAATAAGATATTTTATTATTGTAAGAAAAAAATAGCATTGACATAATCAACTTTTTTATATCTCTGAACTTTGAAATTTTCTTAAAAAACGAAATCTGGAGAAGTGAGATGGTCAAGGTTTATCAACATTGCCTAAAATATATTAATGAGACTGGGAATCTATAAGGTTAGCTCTCTATCTTGTAATAGCATTTCAAAGACACATACTACTACTTCCTAAAATGTATTTTGGTTAAGTTTATTTTAATAAAAACATGATTTTTTTATTCCGAATACATTTGTTATGATTTCTACTGGGGACCAGAATTTTGTTAAAGTAACTCCAAATGATTTATTAAGTGTTTCAATTAAAAGACATGGTTACCAAAAATATTTTTTTTCTGAGATTATAACCAAACCATCTCACTTTGTGAAAAGTTTTTAAGAGAAATATAGATTATGGGCACTGAAATTTGGTTTTTTAGCTTATCACTTATAATATGCATGAATTCAAATTGTTTCTGAGCATATCTGTAGGCAGATAGTTATAAAATATTAAGCTACTTGAAAAAGCTGCAGTGACTTAGAGAGTTTCGTGATTATACTTATCACAATATTATTTTAGTG
Source organism: Carlito syrichta (assembly GCF_000164805.1). Lineage (NCBI taxonomy): Eukaryota > Metazoa > Chordata > Mammalia > Primates > Tarsiidae > Carlito > Carlito syrichta. The sequence goes on from NW_007091237.1 coordinate 259,970, forward strand.
TAATCTCATTTTATTTTAAAATATTTGTTTTAATAATTAGCTAAAATATCTGTATTCATTCCAGCCACTGATTTTACCACTCTATTATTTGATTGCTAATAAAATTAATCAAACTTGATCTTTAAATTAGGTTAAAACAGATGATAGAATGTAGCTTATAAATTTATAGTTACTAATCTTAAAGCAAAGTAATGGGAAGTTACAAAATTTGCTCCCCAAAATTGTGAGAACAAAAGAATTGTCATTTCAAGCTAGGGCTAATATCCTGGCAGGTGGTGATCTAGTCCCAATCAACAGCAGCCTCAAGATGTACAGTATTCTCCTTATACAGTCTTTGAAGAGTTTGGCTTATTTTACTTTCTGTTGCTCATCAAGTATTTTAAAAGTTTTATAAATCTGTTTCTTTTTTCTGACAACACATTCTCTATGTGTAATAAATCTAACAACATTACCAGTAGGTGAGTGATGGTGAACACAGAATTTGTAACCAGATATTCCTGAGTTAGAAGTTTGATGCTGCCACTATATGATCCCAGACAAATGACTTCTTTTAGCACCAATGCTTCATAAGATAAATCAGAAAATAATAACATTTGAAGTCAGCATGAGGACTGAATAAGAATGCACATGCAGATGTGTACCTGCATATATACGTGTGTATACACACATATACAAAATATACATTTATCATATATTACGGATAAAATGTTCAAAATAGGCTTTCCATTCTATTCGGTGGCTGGGATAAACACTTTTGCATTTACCTTATTCATATTCTTTATGATATTTTAGACTTTTAAATTGTAATCTTTTACTTTTCTAGGCTACACAGGAATGATACCCTTCACCCCTTCTTAGCATGGGGTGTGGTGGTGTTAGGTTTGGAATATTGGATCAGAATCTTTGGGATGATATATAAGAATCCACATTTTTCATAGATTTCCAAGGTTTTATTTATACAGTTTATTTAGCAGTGGAAGACTGCTGTCTCAGGAGCTCTTAGAAAGTATGATATGCTGACTCAACTGTTTTTAAAATGAAAATAAAATTAGTACACCAGGAGATTTCTCTACAAACTGACCTAAACTTACCAATAATACCGGAGTCAAGAGAATCCTTCGTTGACTAGCAATTTTAACAGAGACACACCTGTACTTCAAACTCAAAGCTTCCTTTCAAAAAGCTAGGCATTTCCTGCTTTGATATTCTTTAGTGCTTCAGCTAATGGCCTGGAATACTTTATAAAGGCTTTACAAGTATATCAGTCTCTTGAGGCTTGTGATAGTAAGCATAGTTTACACTAAACCACTATACTTGATGTATTTCCTTTCCCTTTCACTCTTTTCCCATTTTATTTTATTTATTTATTTATTTTGATTTGGAGTCTCACTCTATCACCCAGACTGGAGTGCAGTGGCCGCTCCAGGTCACCGCAGCCTTGACCTGCTGGGCTCTGGCGATCTTTCCACCTCAACCTTCCATGTAGCTGGAACTACAGGCGTGCGCTACCATGCCCAGCTAATTTTTGACTTATTATAGAGATGAGGTCTCGCCAAGTTGCCCAGGCGGGTCTCCAGCCCGCGGACTCAGGCAATCCACTCACCTCAGCCTCCCAAGGCATGGGATTACAGGCTGAGCCCCTGAGCCCGGCTCTCTTTTCCCATTTTAAAGCACTAAACTGCTTACACTCACAATGCCACAATAAGGATCTTAAACTTGTATGAAGTACTTCTCTGTGTATGTGCCACAGAGAAGAAAACTTTAAAATGCTCAAAAAGAACCTTAGACCCAGGACAGAGGAGAAAAAAATTTTGATCCAATGCAACTGTCTCTTTCATCTCTCTTTACCATGGTTTTCTTTGTTCCTTTCTATAGTAATTCAAATGCTAGAATTGCTAGTGTTTTTGTCCCCTCTTGAAGTTAAACCTTAAAGTTATTTGGGGGAAGATCATATTTCAAGGTCTTACTTTTGCGTCTTCAACATCTGGCACTTCCCTACAATGTGTTTAAATAAGCACTGGCCTACTTGAGGGTTGTTGCCTTTTAAAATGTTATCTACTTTTTATCCCTGATGTCAGCATAGTGTCAACGTTAGCTTTCTTAAATGGAATACCAATAGTATTAACAATAAAATGATAGCATTAATGCGTTAATAAATAGCAGTAATTCAACACTGAGGCACATAATAAAACAGGGCAGTCACTAGATAAATAACATTTTATGTGAGCATTTTGTATTTAGATTTTATAGCCAGTCCTAAATGCATAAAACTGCGCATCTATATAACACAAATTTTATTGTTGTAGTGTAACCAGTATGATGTAGATAAATCTGTTTCTAAAAATGAAAATCATGAAGCTTTATTATTTCTCATTTGGTAATGAAGGTCAAAGAAGATCAGAACAGATCATGAATTCCTCACATACTCAGGATTTTAAAAGACCCTTGAAACCTTATTTTAACTCTTGAAACCTTAATTTAACTCATTTTACAGAAGAAGATTTAAAAATTGAAAAGATTAGATGTTGAATTACATTTACAAAATTAATTAGTAACAGCTGATAAACTAAAAGACAAGGATTTCTGAATTCAAAATCTGTTTTGCTTTCTCCCCACACTCCACAGCAACAAATATAGAAAATAAATTGAAGAATATTTACTTAGCTTATGTGTGTAAATATTCTTGGTTTGTAATCAAGGATGTCATTTTAGAGGAAACCATAAATAATTTCAAGTCTTGGGCTCAGACTATGATATCATAGTTTTTAATTATTAATACCATGAAGGACCTTCATTTATGGTGTTATTGAAGTCACAAAACATGATAAAAAATAGGTTGGGGTTTATGCAACATAGTGAGACCTCATCTTTACAAAAAAATTAAAAATTTAGCTGGGCGTGGTGGTACATGCCTTTTGCCCCTGCTACCAGGGAGGCTGAGGCAGAAAGAACACATGAGCCCAAGAATTGAGGTTGTGATGAGTTGTGATTGTGCCACTGCACTCCAGCCTGGGCAACCGAGCAAGAGCCCGACTCAAAAAAAAAAAAAAAAAAAGAGAGAGAGAGAGAGATTGGGAAAATAAAATAGACTTAAGAAGTTTTAATTTGGGGAACTACATAATTTAAAAGATAAAATTTTTGATAAGATAGTAATAATCAGTAGTAATGAGATAATGCTACTGACCTTTCAAGAATTGTACAATTTTAATTTTTTAATTAATTATATCAATATGTACTACAAGTTATCGATTTGTAATTTTACATGTCTATCTTATTTCTTAACTGAAGATTACAGGTTTTTCTAGTAGACTCATTATTTTCCCTGTTAGACTCTAGAGAAATTACTGATTTTTTTATTTGTCTTCCAACAATGTTGTTTTAGAAAAGCTATATTTACAGTTGAATGTTCACAAATTCTATTCTACATTTTGGAAATGCATATAGGAATCTACAGCAGCAAAAACTATAGATTTTAAACTGATACAGGAGATCAGAGAAAACTTTTTAGATGAAGCTATAGGGACAGAGTTTTTAAGATGCAAGATGTATTTACATATAAAAAATAGGATATTACAGACAGAAGAAAACCCATGTGCAAATTTATGTGGCATCAATCAAGAGAGCTATATCTTTTGTACGACTATAGAGAAGCATATAAGAGAGATGTGGTAGGAGCTATGGCTAGAGAGACAGGATTCATGTGCCACACTTGTTGATAAACTTCATCTTGACAATGAGGGTTTGTCATAGATTGTAAGAAGGTTGGTGACATGATCAAAAGTGCCAAGTCAGTCATAGTTCCTTTACATGCTGATTTCTTTTGTCTTTTTATCTTTGCTTTTGTTTCTTATACTAGGATTTTCTATCACCCTTTCTATCCAAATGAACCGGCACCTGTGTTCATCTACTACTGCCTTTCTAGATTTACCTGTTTCTCTATCTGAATACCACGTGGGTAGAGATCTCATCTTACTTGTTTTACATTTTCAGTAAGAGACTAGAATTAGAAATTAGAACATTTTTGTTAAAATAAACCAATAAATGAATAGCCTCATTATTTTTATTAATGTTAAATATAGCATGCAAATATTGAAAATAATATACATTCACAATAAAAAAATATTTTTATTTGAGAGTGAATTACTTAATCTTACATTAATTATATATGGCATTAGATAATATGAAAAAATTGGGAATTATATAAGTATGTTGTGTTATGCATCAATTATTTTACCATAATTTATTGGAAGTTATTTGAGGACTCGAATTGTCTTTTATTTTCTGTGTCATCATAAATACCAAACAGTAGTGCTTTACTCATATTAGGATTACATAAAAATTTACACAATTTAATTGAATTAAGTAACTGTAAGGTGACATATACACATCACTAGAGTAAAGAATATCCCAAAATAGCTTATGACTTTTTTTTTGTTTGTTTTAATCTTTCCTCTTATGCTTATCAAAGTCTTATAAAAACAAAAAGCCAAACTCTGCTATTTCTCCTCTCAGACTCTGAATCTTTAACTGGTTTACCAAATTGAAATGGCCTAAACATAAATAGTTAATTCATATTAGCTTTATTTGAGAGTCAATATTATTACATTTATTAATTGAAGTGGTAAATCTGAAAATAATAATACAGTACATGGCCCAAATTATGAAGGTTAAAGCCATTTTTTTGGTATTGTTATTTAATTAGGTACATGTCACTGTTTCAGCCTGGGTTTATCTGTAAAGCATACTACAATCTATATTCTGATCTTCATAGCATCTTTCTTCTAAAATAAATACTGAAAGCAGTCTCAAGCCTCTCGGTTCATTCATTAATTCAATGTGAAGGATTAATTTCTCTTCAGAAAATAGCAAATATCATTATCCTACTGTTAACATGACATTATCCCAGCAGGTTGAATTAAAGTACATGGACTTTATTTTCTGCAGGTCCCACTTGATGTTTCACTACATCTTATAAGGAAATATTTTCATATCCAAGCCATTATCTACTAAAAAACAGTAAGGTTAGGTCAAATAAATGTGTGATGTCACTGGAAAGACCTATATATTTAGATTATGAAGGTGGCACTTTTCAAGTTTACTCAAGTGAAAGTCTTTTATTGTACTCTTCATTGTGACAGCTTATCCAGAAAAAATCAGTGATCTGTCTCGCAAAAGAACTGAGTAAAAAGTAAATGATAAAATCTTATTCATTAAATTATCAATAAGGTGACTTTATTCATTTATTTATTTATTTATTTATTTTTTGAGTTGGAGTCTCACTCTGTCTCCCAGACTGGAGTGCAGTGGCCGCTCCCGGCCACCGCAGCCTCGACCTGCTGGACTCCGGCGATCCTTCCGCCTCAGCCTTCCAAGTAGCTGGAACTACAGGCGTGCGCTACCACGCCCAGCTAATTTTTTGATTTATTGTATAGATGAGGTCTCACCAAGTTGCCCAGGTGGGG
>NW_007091237.1:265481-278602 GCF_000164805.1 Carlito syrichta
CACCTCAGCCTCCCAAAGGCGCGGGATTACAGGCTGAGCCACCGAGCCCGGCTAAGGTGACTTTAAATACTTGAAACATAATACTCATAATACGCTGTCACATCAGGCCAGATCTATTTAGCACAGCACTATTTTAATGGTGTGTGTGTGTGTGTGTGTGTGTGTGTGTGTGTTTGCGAATACTGAAGAACTTTAACAAAAATTTCAGTGAAAAAAAGAAAAATGTGACTTTGTTCTTATAAATAGCATTATTAGTATTGCTATTAGACAATTACCTTTCTTCAAAATAGCAACTGCAAAGATAGCAGATATGGAGCAGAGTGGAGGAAAAATTTTCAAATTTAATTATCCTGAGTTGAGTTACTACTTGTTTGGAAGGGAGAAAAGAGGTTGCTTAGCCAACCAGTTATCCCATTTGGGCCTCAGATTTCTGGTATGCAAAAATAAATTGAATCATGCAAAAGTCACAATGTTGTTGTTAAAATTAGAAATTATGTATATAAAGTAACTAACATGGTGTCTGGCCCTAGCACATACTCAATATAACAGTATCAATCATCGTTAACGCTTCTTCATAATGATCTACCATGAATAAGGCTATTATTTAAAAATTGTTCAAGCTTTATTTGACTCTTCTTTTAGATTTTGTAACTATTCAAAGTAAAAAAGTATTCTATTTGTTTCTTAACCTTTTTATAAAGTTCAGAAAAACATAGTAATCCCTTGGTATCCGTGGAGGATTGGCTCTAGAATCCCTACAATACCAAAATCAATAGATGCTCAAGTCTCTGGTTTAAAAAAAAAAAATGATGTAGTATTTACATATAAACTATGCATTTACCCCTATCTACTTTAAATTATTTACAGATTACTTATAATACCTATAAAATGTAAATGCTATGTAAATAGTTGCCATACTATATTGTTTAGTGAGTAATAACAAGAAAAAACAAAATAATAACTACAACAACAACAAAAAAAAACAGCCTATACATGTTCAGGACAGATGCAATTTTCTTTCTTTCTTTTTTTTCCTGTGAGGTTGATTGCATCCACTGATGTGGAATCCACTGATATGGAGGACCAAATGAATATTTATTTGTTTTTGAATATATTAACTATGGCCACATTCAATTAAATATGTCTAAAATTAAATCCAAGCCTCACCCAGACAATGTGCACCATCTTGATATCACCAAGAACAAGTCACCTTAGAAGACCACCTGAGAGATTATTTTCTGATAGTTCCATCTCTCCATTCATTTTAGCATGTTCAAGTCAGACAGTCAGCAATATTTTCCCTTGACTCTTCTGGACGTGGTGTTCTATCCAATTTCTCTTCTTATACTTTTGTTCCTTTCAAATCTATCTTCCATAGAGGCATCAGAAAGATTTTACAAAAAAATTCAGCCTTCTCACATGACTTTGTAATTTAAAAATCCTTCTGAGAATTCCTCCTATTGACTGGACACATCAAAACTTCCTAAAAAATAAATTTTCTGTAACATGTGCTCTAACTTCCCAGTTCCTACCTGAATCAGTCTATGTACTAGTGACACTGACTGACTTACAATTATTCATAAATACCTAGTTATTTCAGATCTCTGAGGCTGTGTAAATAATGCCACATGCTTTTTTCACTTGGCCAATCTCTACTCATTTTCCTAAATTTATTGTAGGAAGATTTCTTAGTACTCCTTCATTATAAGTGCCCTCATCAAGGCCCCAGAAAGCCCAGAATTTACCTTAATCTCAAAACTACCATGCTAAACCAAATTTAATTTTTTATGTTATTCTTTCCATTATTTTCCTTTTTTTTTTTCTTGTAAATGATAGTACTATGTCGCTTATTCTAGAATGTAGTAAATGGCATTTATGTAATAAATGATTTGTTGGACTAAAATAAAATTTACTATCACAGACACCTTTCCAGGCTGAAAGGAGATGAAAGTCAAGTTCAAAAGTTTGAAGGTAAACCGGGTTCGGTGGCTCAGCTTGTAATTCCGCGCCTTTGGTAGGCTGAGGTGAGTGAATTGCCTGAGCCCACGGGTTTGAGACCCGCCTGGGCAACTTGGTGAGACCTCATCTCTACAATAAATCAAAATTAGCCGTGTGTGGTAGCGTGCGCCTGTAGTTCCAGCTACTTGGAAGGCTGAGGCAGAAGGATCGCTGGAGCCCAGCAGGTCGAGGCTGCGGTGGCCGGGAGTGGCCACTGCACACCAGTATGGGTGAGAGTGAGACTCCAACTAAAAAAAAAAAAAAAAAAAGTTTGAAAGTAGCTGTGATCCTCAGTGACAGAGAGGAGACTTGTGCAATACTGAAATGGACTAAAAGAAGCAGAGTCGAGTAGGAAATGAGTTAGTATAAATTAGTGACATGAGAAAGTGTCCTGAGTCCGATGGTTCTTTTTACTCAGAGTGAGATGAGAAAACACTGGAGACTTTGAGTAAAAGAATGAGATGTTTTCTATGTTTTTAGAATCACTCAGCCTACTGTGTTATGATGAGATTAAAGCGGTGACCAAAAGACATTTAATTAGAAGAGGTTTTCAGCACTCTGGACTAGAGAATACAGTGGCTTAGACTGGAATATTAATAACTAAAGGGGCAGGGGCCATTGGTTATGTTGGCTATGTTTGCCGTGTTGCATAGAGGAGTTGTTCAAGGTTATGTCTGGGGTTTGGAGGAAAGGGGGGCATTGAGAATGGCTCTAAGGGTGTTTGATCAAGACTGGAGTGTAACTTTAAGACTAGAGATGAAGTCACCAAGAAGTCTGGCAGTAGAACCATTGAAGTAAATGTCAGGCAGGTATGAACTAACTTTTCCAAATATAACCTGCAGTTCTGTAGATGACAATAGGGTATGAGGCTAGAAAGAAGAGGTGATAATGAGGGAAAAGCCTGTCATCCAGAGATGATAGCAAGGAGTAGTAATTAGTATCACATATATATATATTTGCTTGAGATTCAAAGGAAGCATATTAAGGAAAAGGAGGGAAAATAGTCTAGAAACATCAATGAGAAATGAGGAGTTTACCCAGCACGTCTCCATAATTAATGATAAGACATGTGTCGCAAAAAAAAAAAATGTGGGTGTGCTGTGGGGGAAACAGTGGCCTTTGCTCTGCTCTGAGAAAGATTTATAAGCATCAAAATGATCCCCTCTTTAAGGTTGAGTTTTAGTTCTTCCATCAAGCTGCCTGGACCTGGTGCTGCTTGAGTACTTTGAGAATTTTATGTATTTCCTCTGATGAATTGCACTTTAAGATTTCCCAGTACTTTGAGATCAATTTTGGTAAGTTTTATCTTTTAAAAAATAACTATTTTCAAATTTACGTATATTCAAGCAAAGTTTTGTTCTGAATTATTTAATTTTTTCTGTTTGTGTGTTACTTCCAAGAATTTCTTAAGTGAAGTTGTAAAATTCTCTTCTTTTTTTTCTTGAGTAGGTTAGGTAGTGGTTTATATAACTAATTATGTTTTTATTTTTGTTGTTTTATTCAGAGAACCAAATTTAGATTTATTTATTTGTTTTAGAGATGTTTATAATTTATTCCTGACTGCCATTACAATTACTTTTTTGTGTGTTTTCTTGTGTTGTTTGTTTACTTCTTTTATGAGATGTTATGACAACTATACAATCTTGGTCAGATTTCTCAAAAAGAGTACAAACTAATTTTATTAAATAAAATATTAACAAAATGCTATGACATTTTATTCCAAGAGTAAAATATTATGTTCTGGTGGGATTTATACTAAGAATGCAAAATATATTTATTTTAGAGACTATACTAAGGTCAACCATAATTTCAAGAAGAAAAGTCATTACTGTCTTCATTCATGATAGATATTTTTTTGACCTGAAAAAAACACTATTCTCATTTTTATTTTTTTGTTTTTTATTTTTTATTTTTTTTTGAGTTGGAGTCTCACTCTGTCACCCAGACTAGTGTGCAGTGGCCGCTCCTGGCCACCGCAGCCTTGACCTGCTGGGCTCCAGCAATCCTTCCGCCTCAGCCTTCCAAGTAGCTGGAACTACAGGTGTGCGCTACCATGCCCAGCTAATTTTTGATTTTATTGTAGAGATGAGGTCTCACCAATTGCCCAGGCGGGTCTTGAACCCGCAGGCTCAGGCAATCCACTCACCTCAGCCTCCCAAAGTGCTGGAATTACAGGCTGAGCCACTGAGCTCGGCTTTATTCTCATTTTTAAAAGTCAATAAAATGAGTATGAATGAATACTTTTTTAACATAACAATATGTCAGTTTTAAAAATTATACAACAATCCATTGGAGAAAAATGGAGACATCCTCACTTAAGCCAAAAACAAGATAATTATTTTTATTGGAAGTACTAGCAAATGGAACTAAAAGAAGGAAAATGGAAAAAAAGAATATAACATTATCACTATTTATAAATATATTCTTAAAACAGGAGGATAAATTGGAAAATACAAAGACAAAAAATTAAATTAAAATGGTCTAAAATTAGTATAAAAAGATTAATAGCTTTCATTTATACAACCATCAACTAGTTAGAAAATGAAAAGAAGGAGTAAAATTAAAAGATATAAAAACATGCCAAGAACAAAAAATGCATGATTGTGTAAAAAAACAAAACAAAAGCAAAAAACAAAAAAACTGCTAAAGGACATATAAGAAAGCATGGACAAATAAAGAGACAAAAAATTCTTGGATAGAAAGATTCAATATGAAATGTTCATGATAAAGTTTTAAGTAATTGATTTATATTTAATGTATTCCTAATAAAATATAGTAAAACAAAAGAACACTGAACTAACTTCAACTCTATTTTTATGATATGCCCCATGTAGAGTGATAATGTACACAGAAATAGAGCAACAAGAATAATTGGGTATCTGAAAAATTAACAGAAGGAATATCTGGGAAAAATTTGGAGGAAAAGACATCACTGAGGTAAGTCAGTACCACCAGAGAATAAAGCATAGCATGTAACTTTAATAACTAAAATTGTGTGTTAATAACTCATAAAAAGATTAATGATAATGGAATCAGGTAAGAAGCCTAGAACAAAATCTAAATACATAAGAAGATATATGACAAAATAAATGTAACATCTCAAATTAATGAATAAACGATGAACTATTAAATATATTGTGTGAGGACAAGAAGGTATTTGAAAAAAAATTGTGACTGCACTAACACCTCCTAGTGTACACTAAGGTAAATCCCAAATGCATCAAAGATTTAAATATACATTGTGAATCCCAAAAAATCACTGGTAGAAAATGTAAAAGAATTATAATCCTACACCTAATATATGACTAGAAAAAAGAAAAGAACAAAAGTCATGAACATAGATTCACAGAAAAGGTAACAGAATTGGCTCTTCAACATAGGACATAAACTCACCCATGATGAAACTTCTAAAAAATATACTGTCTTCCCTTTCAGACTGGCAAAAATCTAATGTTTGACATTATACATTAATGAGAATATTGAATACAATTAGCCTTTCTTAGACTTTGCAGTTGAAATTGCAATTTGTTGTTATAAGCTCTATAGAACGCAATCTGGCATTTATCTCTAGAACTTAAAATGATCTTCCCCCATCAAGGGGAATAGTTAAAAGTACTCAACCACAAGCAGTCATTGGCCATGTTAATCTCACTTCTGTGCAATTTTTGGCATCTTCCAAGAAGCATTGGATCCCACCCCAGATAGCCACATGTGGGAAGTAATCTTTTTTTTAAATAAATCTTGTCTTCACCTCAAAAAAAAAAAAAAAAAAAAAAAAGTTGCATATACTCTTTTATCTCATTTCTGGAAATTTACTCTATTGATATACTTGTATACATTCAAAATGATGCATGTTAAGTGTCATATATTTTCTTCATTTTCAATAATAGAGACTAAAACTTCAAAATTCATCAATATAGATTTCTTCACCATATTACATACATATGAATGAATATTATTTAGCTGTAAAAAAAGATGTGAGGGGCTTATCCAGTATTCATATGGAAAGAATCCCAAGATATATTGTGGAAAAAAACCCCAGAAAGTGCAGGAGTATATTCATATTGTTATATTTTCTTTAAATATATACTGAAAATCTAGAAATAAACAATAATTAGCAAAAGGAATATCTCAGGTGGAACATTAGAAATATGCAATTATTATAGTAGGAAGCATTTTTTCTCTACGTTTGTGTGTGTTTAAATATGCATGTATATGTATACATATGATAAATACATATCATTTTACATATGTATTTTAATAATTACCCATACACTGAAAGTTGACTTCAAAACCCTGAGATATTACATGCCACTAGCACATATGTTAATTTCTTTGAAGTATAGGGTCTTTGTTTGCAACCTTGCTTTTCAGTAATAAATGGAAACGTGCCTCTGGTATTTCCCAGTTTCCCAATGGAACAAAGACCCTTCTCCTTCTGCATTTGAAATCACAGTTAATTAACTGGTGGTTTAATCTTGTGTATATTGTCCTTTTCCTACAATCTAACCAAATCAGAATATGTAGTTCCTGAGAACCTGGCCTCTCTGATTTTCTGATCTAATTTAGATGTTTATAAGATAAAAGATCCTTGCTGCGCTTCTTAAATTTAATTACAGGGTTAAACAAGAGTGATGACAAGACAGCATTGGCTCTAATATAAATTACCTTCTCTCTGCAGGAGGAGCATTATCCGCTGCTTGGACCGTGAGCGCATAAGTCCGCCCGACTATCAATTCCACCCCTGGCGCGATGGTGATAAGCCCTGTTGTTTTATTGATGATGAAGTCTCCCTGAGCCCCAACCAGGATTTCATATGTGATCTCCCCATTTGACCCTTCGTCTGCGTCGACTGCAGTGAGCTGGAATTGAAAATTACAACATAAATCCTCCTGGGACTCAACTGTTCACCACCGTGTCATTTTTCCCCCCAACCAAAGGAACTTGCTTTCAAAGACAAAACATAAGTAAAGAAAATTTTCTTGACATATATACACTTGTTTATTTGAATTGAGGGTACTGTGTTCTGTTATGATACTGAAGCAATCACTACAAGAAGAATTTTCTTTTTTTTTCTTGTGAGAGTGATAAGGAACACATATTTGGATCTTGTTGGCTTTCTTTATTTAATTTAATAAAGGAAAAATGCCCTAACAGAAAATCTAATATCCCTATAGGAAATTTAATTCTTTTTCTTTATCTTACCTTGTGTTCTTGGCTCATAAACACATACAACTACAGAATGAGACCTGGAAAAAATGAAATCTGCAAGGTTTGCCTTTAGGACTCCTATCTTTCCTTTTGCTCTGGCTTTTTTTTTCCCCCCTTTTTAGTTATACTTGCCAAGGAAAGATTCTTAACTTTTCCACACTGACTTTTAAAGGACTGACACGCCCTGGAGTGTTATCTTTTCAAACAAATTCATCTCTAATTGTAGAATATCAAGGTTAATGTAGCCCAAAACATATTTTTGAGGCAAGAAAATCTATGCAGAGCTCTTGAAATTATACCACATAAAAATTTGAAAAGCTAATTTGTACATATGTATAATCATTTCGAGGCAACTTGTACCTAATAATGACTTTGGATTACTATGTATCCAATGAGAATAATGATTAATTTCATAAAACAATATTAAGGCAATAGAGATTTATTATATTAAAGAAGACTCCTTGACTTACTGATAAATATAAATTTACTTAAGGAGGAAAACAGAATAAAAATTGGTTCCAGTGGGAAATTTTACCATATGTATCTTTCATATATTCACATCATTTTCTGGTTTTATCACACCAAAAGTGATGGAAGAAAGAAAGAAAAGTGACCTCAGTTTACAGAGGGGGGAAAATAATTAATTTTTTTCATTGAAATAAAGAAGGTACACATAATTGTAATAAATCAACTTGCAGAAAATTGGTTCTTATTTACTTACATTTTCTAATGTATTTATAATTATCATGTATTGCTTCTATAAAGTAGTAGTTCTTGGCCGGGCTCCGTGGCTCAGCCTGTAGTCCCAGCACTTTGGGAGGCCGAGGTGCATGGATTGCCTGAGCCCGAGGGTTCCAGACCCGCCTGGGCAACTTGACAAGACCTCATCTCTACAATAAATCAAAAAATTAAGCCGGGCTCGGTGGCTCAGCCTGTAATCCCGCACCTTTGGGAGGCTGAGGTGAGTGGATTGCCTGAGCCCGTGGGTTCGAGACCCGCCTGGGCAACTTGGCGAGAACTCATTTCTACAATTAATCAAAAATTAGCCAGGTATGGTAGCACGCGCTTGTATTTCCAGCTATTTGGAAGGCTGAGGCGGAAGGCTCATCGGAGCCCAGCAGGTCGAGGCTGCGGTGGCCGGGAGCGGCCACTGCACTCCAGTCTGGGCGACAGAGTGAGACTCCAACTCAAAAAATAAATAAATAAATAAATAGATAAATAAATAAATAAATAAAGTAGTAGTTCTTTATAGTATAAAGACTCCTTTGGGAATCTGGCAAACACACTGGCATATCTTCCCTGATAAAATGTGAATATGGGCATTTACCATGAAACTTAAGTTCAATTTTAGGAAAACCATATAAATCAATTGCCCATTCAAGGGTTTGTGTTTAGTATTCCCAAGAAATATAAACAAAGTACTTTATACATCCCACTATGCTTCAGGGAATACGTTGTATATATTCTATTTCTACTTTTATGATATGCCACGTGTAGAGTGAAAGTGTACACATAATAACAGCTACTAGAATAATTGCAGAAACAAAATTTGAGAGACTGGTATTAATTCAGCCAAGTCCTGAGACTGAGCATTAGCGGGTGGACAGATGTGGTTGCCAGGAGGAAAGGCATTTCATAAAATGATTCTGGGACTTACATGAGCCTGACAGACATACTCCTAAAAGCAAACTAGAAGAAAACTATTTGCAGAAACAGTCAAAATGAATGATGCATATTTATGGAGAACTATTCAAGCCAGTCAAACTCATTTTCTTTTGTGTGTGGATAAAATTAGAAAATTAGAGGACGAGAGTAGTAGGGGAGATTTCTGTTTTGATTATAGTAAATCATTTAAGCAAAATGTCTCTGGAAATCTTAATTAAAATTTATCTTAAATTGGATTCTATATTAACATTCATCCTGGGACTTAAATTGGGTAAAGGAATTTAATGATAAATGGCAATACGTCAAGTTAAGAAGGGTGGTAAAGAATGCACTTCAGGGATGTAAGCATTATGGCTAGTCTTATTTAGCATTTTCATAAATGATGTTGGAAAGGAGGATAAGCTGGATGACAATTAAATTGAGGAAGGCACCCACTTGGGAGATGCTGAAAATACCAAACAGTACTGCAAAGCACAGGCTATTAAAAAAAACAAAATGCACACCCTATTTATCAGGTAGGAAGTTCAACAAATAGACAAAAAAGAATTTTATGCTCAGTTTACTTAAATAACTTGATACTGTTTTTCAGTCTTTTAGTATTAAATAATAAAAATAGTGGGTTAGGAACAATATAATTTGTTAGCACTGACACTAGCAAAAATATTTTGAAGAAATTATTGGTGGTCCAGGATTTAAAAAGAAAATGAAGACATTGATTCTGAAAACCCAAATAATATAATAATGCCTTCTACTCAAGACCCTGAAAACTAAAGGCATTTAAAAATATTTCTAGATTCAGTGGGATTATTGCAGATTTGTTATATGGGCATATAACATGATGGTGAGGTTTGAATTTCTATTGAACCTGTTGCCCAAATAGTGAGCATAGCACCCAATATGTAATTTTTCAACCCTTGAGCCCCTCCCCCCTTTTCTCTCTCTCTTTTTTTTGAATTGGAGTCTCACTCTGTCGCCCAGACTGGAGTGCAGTGGCCGCTCCCGGCTACCACAGCCTCGACCTGCTGGGCTCCGGCGATCCTTCCGCCTCAGCCTTCCGAGTCGCTGGAACTACAGGCATGCGCTACCACGCCGGCTGATTTTTTTTTTTTTTGATTTATTGTAGAGATGAGGTCTCGCTGCCCAGGTGGGTCTCGAACCCACGGGCTCAGGCAATCCACTCACCTCAGCCTCCCAAAGGCGTGGGATTACAGGCTGAGCCACCAAGCCCGGCCCCCCTTTTCTCTTTAGAAGTTTCCAGTGTCTTTTGGTCTCACCATAATACATGTGTGTACCTAGTGTTTAGCTCCCACTTAGAAGGAGATATGTGGTATTCAGTTGTCTGGTTCTGTGTTAATTCACTTAGAGTAAAGGTCTCCAACTGCACCCAAAGGAGTATAAATTATACTACCAAGAAGAAGCCTGCACTCATGTTTATCTCGGCACTATTTACAATAGCAAAAACATAGAAGGCATTTTTTTAATGCCTTCAATGATGCTATGTAGTAGAGTCCCCATGATATTGCATAAAGTTGTAGATGTTAATTTTGCAGCTAAGTTAAGGTAGTTACTTAATTCAATTACAGTTCAATGACATTGTGACCAGTGACCAGTGTCTATGAGATGGAGACATATGAAGTTCATTCCTAACCAGCTTTCTATATGAGTAGAGCATGAAGGAAAGGTTGATTTACATGGAGAAGCCAAAGTTTTGCTTACAAGTTTCAGAAAACAGTAAAATCAAAACCATGACATTCAATTGTTTATTTAAATGTTATGATATCTATACATAGTAAGAAACACTAAGCTATTTTTACATGATGCATTGCAGTTTTTTTTTTCATGAGCTTTAATATTACCTTTTCATAATTCCTTCCTCTCAGTATTTTAATGCATGCATATTCCAAATGTCTCCAACCATCCCCCACTCCCAACACACACCAAAAATCTGATTTTCTCCTGCTGTTCCCGTTTAATTTTTGGTTGCAGTTTACTTCTCTCTTCAATTGTTCTTTTCTGCTTCTGAGAAAATGAGAAATAGAACTATGCCTTCATTGATAATGACTAAGTATGTTGACCATTTGGTGACTTTTTGGGCATCTGGGCTCTTGATTTCAGTAAAAGTCCCTCATTCTCCTTTGGGGATCCATTCATCATTTTCACAATCCAAGTTTGGGTAGGGTTGGCACTTAGCTCCAATAGTAAAAGTAAGACTCAGGCCCAAACATTGTTTGTTTCTAGAACTGGCAAGTTATTCTAGTTGGCACAATCAGAATGACTCCTAGAACTACTAGAAAAGGATGGCTCTTATTTTCTCCAGGGCAAAACTGGTAAATTTACCTCTGATGTTTCTGCTGATATTCTTGTCTGCATTGAATCTACCTATGACTGAGGCCCCCACAGAAGAAGACAGTGCCAGGAAATAAGCAGACAATATTACTGATGTCATGGTTTCCAGTGATGTGTGAAGCCAAATTTACCACTAAACTTTCCTGACATATAAAAATTATATATATTTTTAAAATGCTAATTTAATATGAAATTAAATCTCTAAATCACAAGAATCCTAAATGTTACAGAAAAAAATAACTTTTAAGATAAACTACTCTTCTTGGTTTGCAGTACAATTATTCTTGTATGATTATTGTGCTTTGAGATCTTGATATGTGGTACCATGTGATCATTAACATATCAAACTATCTTTGACTAATCCATAATTATTCATTATAATGGTAAAAGATCTTACTCTGAAAAGTGGTAGAGTTGTCCTTGTATAGAAAACCTAATAAACTATTGACTAAGTAATAAAAATAAAGATAAAATAAAATTTAAATATTTCATATAATAATTGTTGGATTTTAAAATAAGGAAATAAGCTAAATTTTAAAATTGAGAATTTGTAAAGTATATAGTTATTGAAATATTTTAAAAAATCTCTTTATTATCCAGGTTGACTATTCAAACTAGACACACAAATATAAAAATAAAGCCTCCTAAGTAAAATTTTGTGAAATACAGAACAAGATAAAACAATAAAACCTCAAGTTTGGCTCTTTTTATAATGAAGATATATTTACAAAGTGAATTCTGGATGGAAATTATGCTAAAACATGTAAATCTGAGTTTAGAAAGACTAGAAAAGATTGTATTCTTTCCAAGGGAAGAGAATTATAGAAGTAAGCTAGCTGAGACCACTTGATGGTAATTATAATAACTGAATTTAATTCAAAACTTGATTCAGGGAAAGTAATCATTTGGAAAAAATTTATTTCAGAATAGTTAATGAGCACCCACCTCCAGGCAAGATACTGGGGCTAAGTGTAAGTTAAACTTGACTTGGTAAATAAATTTGGGTTCTGCTTTCTCTCCCACCCCCAATTTACTGTCAGATGAGGAAGATTTTTAAAAATATCAAATTCACTCTGACATGTGAAAAATGTGATTAATACTGACCATAAGGAACAAAGAGTGGGTGACAGGGTAGATAAGAAAAGTCTTTGGCATCGGTTACATTTACAGTGGGATCTGAAAAATGAGAACATGGTTGAAGACTATGGATTGAGAGCAGTTCATGGAGAAAAGACCGACATGTGTGGGAACATTGCATTATAGGGAATGAAGTACTGAAAAACTCTCAGCAAGGCTAAACATGATAAGCAAGGAAAAAAACTAGCACATGTTGATATGCAGACCTGAGTAGAGGCAAGATGATGAAGGGTTGTGTAGGCTGAGATAAAAGTCTGAACATCACTGTATGAGATAACTAAATAATGAGAAGATTAGCGTTAAGAAACATACTTCAAGACTTGTACAGTTACTTTTACATTAAACAATATACAATATTTTAATTTTCTTCATACAGAAGTTTCTTTGATTATTTGTATTCAACAGAGCAAGAATGAGTATACTAACATACTAGTATCTAAAAATTTCTTTTTCTTTCCTTTTTTTTTTTTTTTTTTTTTTTTGAGTTGGAGTCTCACTCTGTCACCCAGACTGGACCTGCTGGGCTCCGGCGATCATTCCACCTCAGCCTTCCAAGGAACCGGAACTACAGGTGTGAGCTACCACGCCCGGCTAGTTTGTTGTTGTTGTTGTTTGTTTGTTTGTTTGTTTTTAATAGTAGAGACGAGGTCTCACCAAGTTGCCTGGTCGGGTCTTGAACCCTCAAGCTCAGGCAATTCACTTGCCTCGGCCTCCCAAAGTGCTGGGATTACAGGCTGAGCCACTGAGCCCAGCCTATTTTTAAT
>NW_007091237.1:278622-288161 GCF_000164805.1 Carlito syrichta
CCAGATGGAGTGCAGTGGCTGCTCCCTCCCACCGCAGCCTTGACTGCTGGGCTCCGGCGATCCTTCCGCCTCAGCCTTCCCAGTAGCCAGAATTACAGGCATGCGCTACCATGCCCAACTGATTTTTTTATTTATTGTAGAGATGAGGTCTAGCTGCCCAGGTGGGTCTCAAACCTGCGGGCTCAGGCAATCCCCTCACCTCAGCCTCCCAAAGGCGCGGGATTACAGACTGAGCCACCAAGCCCGGTTATTTTTAATATTTAAATCAGAAAGGGAAACACATAGATAAGAGATTCATTTTCAGTAATAATCCTTGGCTGCCAAAAATTAGTGAAGATGGTAATGGTGTCGATACTTTTTTTTCTGAATTACACATCTAAGAGATGCATTTGTCAGTGCAATAAATGTTGCCAATCTAAGTTTCCAAATTTTTTTCTTATTTTATTTTCTACTAGTTTCATAATTTTGGCTTTCACATTTAGGTGTGATCCATTTTAATTTTGTATATGCTGAAGGTAAAGGTCTTAGTTTATTTTTATTTATACAATAGTCTCCCCTCATCTGCCATTTTACTTTCCACAGTTTTAGCTACTTTAGTCAACCACAGTCCAAAAGTAGTCAATAGAAAATTCCAGAAATCAGCAGTTCCTAAGTTTTACATTGTGTGCTGTTCTGAGTAGTGTGATGAAGTCTAGAGCTGTCCCATTTCGTCCAGTTGGGGATGTGAATTATTCTTTTGTCTGGCATCTCCATACTATGTTCCCTGGCTGTGAGTCACTTAGTAGCCATTTTGGTTATCAGATGAATTGTGGCAACAAACAGTACTTATGTTCAAGTAACTCTTAACTATTCTTAATAATGGCCCCATTGCACAAGAGCAGTGATGCTAGCAATTCAGATATCTCAAGAGAAGCTGTAAAGTGCTTCTTTTAAGTGAAAAAGTAAAGGTTTTTGACTAAAAGAGGAAAGACAAAAAACAGCTGAGGTTGCTAAGATCTATGGTAAGAATGCATCTTCTAGCCATGAAATTGTGAAGAGGGAGAAAAATGTCATGATAATTTTACTGTTATGCTTCAAATTGCATAAGTTACATCTACAATGGGTGATAAGTGCTTAATAATATAGAAAAAAGCATTAACGTTGCGGGTGGAACAAATGTGTTCCAACTGATGGTAACTGGGTTGGGTACTATATGTGGGTTAAGGCATTTATGGCGGGGAGGGAGAGAGTCAATGAACAGGGGAACTGTTGTATTTATTTTTTGCTTATGAATATCTGATTGTCCCATGAGCATTTATTGTAAAAACTGTGTTTTTTTCCCCATGGAATTGCCTTGGCACATTTGTTGAAAATCAGGTATAAATGTAAAGGTTTTTTCTAGACTTCTGTTCCATTTATTTTTAAGTCTACCTTACAAAAACCCCATACTGTTTTGATTACTATACAGGTTGATTATCTCATATATAAAATTCTTGAGATCAGAAATGTTTCAAACTTTGGATTTTTCAAATTTTGAAATGTGTGCATATACATAATGGCATATCTTAAGGATGAACTGAAAGTTTAAACACAAAATTGATATATGTTTTATATATATCCTATACACAAAAACTAAGGGTAATTTTATACACTATTTTATTTTGTTTTAATTAAAACAATAATTTATTTCCTAAATATTTTTATGAAAGATATTCCGTAAATTCAGATTAGGAATGTCTGCATTTTAATACCTTCTACATGTTACTAACTAGTGGTGATTTCAAAATAAATTATCTTGAGTAAATTTATTTGTTTATTTATTTTTCTCTTTTAATTTTAAAGATGTGGGGTACAATTCAGGGTTAGGTATACAAATATTCATTATGTAGGTATCCTTGTTGATGTGGTGTGCCCCCCTCCCCTGGCAGAGTCCCACTAATTCTAATCCCACCTTCCCCTCCTTCCTGGCAGTTTCCTGCTACTGCCACTCCTTTTCTTTTCTTTATACACTATTTTAATAATCTTGCACATAAAATAAAGTTGTAGCTGCACTTTAACTGTGACTAATTATACAGGGCCTAGTGTAGATTTTTTCACTTGTAGCGTCATGTCATCGATCAAAAAGTTTCAGATTTTAGAGCATTTTGGATTTCAGACTTTTTAATTTAGATATTCAACCTGCACTAAGTTTTAAAATCAGATATGGTTTTCTTAACTATTTTTACTTTCTAACAGTATTGTGGCTATTCTAGTTTCCATTTAAATTTTAAAATAACTTGACAGTTTCTACTAAAAATGCTTGAGTTCCTTTTTATAGGAGTTATGTTAACTCTATACATTAAATAAATTATGAAAAGTTTCCATCTTGATATTGAATCTTTAAAGTGATGAACATGAAATGTCTTTTCATATATATTTAAATTTCTTTCATCATTGTTGTGGCTTTTGGTGTATAGGACTTTCTTGCACTTTTTCTTTTGTTAAATTTGTTCCAAGTATCTTTATTATTTTTGGTTCCGTTGTAAATGGAATTGATTTTGTTTTTTTCTAGGTCATTTCTTTTGTAAAGTATTAATTTCAATAGCTTTAGAGCTAAAAACAGCTTATGGTTATGTGAATGGATTATATAGTGGTGAAGAAATAAAGACTTTTAAGTGTACCTGTCTCCACCACTAGTGCACACTGTATCTGTGAGTCATTGCTACTGTTTATAGTACAATATATTTTGTTTCAATTTGCTAGTCCTTTGTTAGTTTTAGCAGTTTCTTATAGATTTCTTAGTACAGTATACATAGATGATCATGTCTTCTGCAAATAAATGTTTACTTGTTCTTTTCCAATCTGATGCTATTTTGTTGGTTTCTCTATGTGCTATATTGTATTGACTAGAACATTCAGTATATTGTTGAGTACAAGTAATGAGAACATCCTTTCCTTGTTCATGATTATGGGAAAAAATATTCAGCCTATCACCATTAAATATAATATTAGTTGTAGTTTTGATACTTTTTATCAGGTTGAAGAAGGTCCCTTCTATTCCTAGCTTGTTGAGAGATTTTTTTTATCATATATGGATATTGTGTTTTGCCAATTGCCTTACTTGTATTTATTGAAATTATTATGTGATTCTTCCCTTTATTTTATTGTTATAATTTGTCAAATAAATTGAATCAATATATGTATCTTATTCTTAATTTAAGGGTACTGTCACTGAATATAGAATGTTGTTCAGCAGGTGGTAACTGTTTTTTCCCCAGTACTTTGAGTATGTTATGCCTATGCCTCCTGGCTCCCATTGTTTGTAATAAGAAATCAGTCATTAATCATATGTTTGTTTGTTTTTTTTATTCTTGCTGCTTTCAAGATACTCTCTTTGCCATTCAGCAGTTTGACTATGATGTGTCTAGATATAGCTCTTTCTATGTTTATATTTTTAAAAATATTTGAACTCTTAGATCTTGACGAAGACTCTTTCCTTGACCAAACTTTATTTTAGTAAGACTCCTCTCACCTTTTTTTTTTTTAAGCAAGAATTCTGTTGCATTAGTTGAGCAAGAATCCTCCTATTTTGGATGATTTCTCTTAGTCATTTTCTATCTAATCACCCCATCATTCAGCTTCTTGGCTTCAAATTTCAGCTGCATTTGGAGTTGTGCTGAGTCTAGTATCTCTCTTCTATTGTAATAGTCTTGACATCTATCACATTATTTCTCAATAAAGTCTTTCTTACCATTTTAACAAATGTCAGAATAATTGTTTTCTTAATGATATCTAGATTTACTTTTTTGTTTGTTTTAACAAGACATTATAGTAACTATAGATTTTAAAATGTGATCATCAGAATTTTTTATAGCATTTTTGAACTTCATCTACTGAATGTTCCCCTTTATTGGACAACTCCTAACATTTTTGAACAGTTTTTTTGCTGTGATTCTTATGTTTTACTTTTAACCGTTTTTTTTTTTTTTTTTTTTTTTTTTTAATGAACTGTTCCTGCTTCTGCATAGCTTAAGGTCAGCAAATAATTTGAACCAAGTTTTGCACAAAATACCTCAAGCACATGAGGCACCCACCTTCTGCCAATTTAACTGAGTTTCAGTTGAGGAGGCATTGGAATTTCAGATAGTTCTCAGGAATTCCTTTGCACTGACATTACAGTAGGCCCTCTCAATGCATGGTTTTAGCTTCAGTGATGTGTGAATAACTTGTTGCCTGTCTTCTGGGCTCTCATTTTCTGGATTTTCCACTAAATTTCTGACTTGCTCTCAGCTTACCCCAACTGGGACTGCAATTCATATTGGCAGAGCTGAAGTGGTTCTCCATTCAGTTCCCACTGTGCTTAATTCCTTTACTACCTCAGTGCCAAGCTAAGTCTATCCTCTCTCAGAACAAATCTGCTGCTTTCTGCAACCAGTGCTTCCCTCATAAACCTTAGATGTCAACTGGGCTTAGAGATAGGAGTAGTGAGGGGTGGCGTGAGACCCAACAAGGAGACCATTGATCTTGCTTTACTTACCTACAGTTACAGTGGTTCTTGACAAATAATTCCTTCTGATTTTTTTTGTATTAGTGAATCTCTAGAACCCTATGTGGTGTTTTAGTGTTTTTGTTTATTTTTTGGAAATATAAAAGATTATCTGATCTATTCAAATCACTATAGCCTGAAGACCTGCATACAATCCACCTTCTTTTCTATTTTAAAAAAGCAATTTCAGTAAGGTTGTAGTGATGGGACCAGATTATAGTATTTTAAAAAATAGAATTTTAAATATAAAAAGTGTTGTGATTGTCCAAGGTGGCAATTAAAGTAAGTTAAATAAGTACATTCTATTAGCAGATTCTGATGTTTCTTTATTCAAATAAACTAAATAAATACTTTCATTCACCAGTGATATGTTATGGATTATAATCTGTTTAATATGAGTAAAATTTAATGTTTTTGTATTGTCTATGCAAATATATTCATTTTATATGCTAATTTTATAATAGGCAGTAATCTGTATGTCTAATAGAAATTATTAGGCTGAGCTTGGTGGCTCAGCCTGTAATCCCAGCACTTTGGGAGGCTGAGGCGAGTAGGTTGCACTCCACTCTGGGCGACAGAGTGAGAATCCAACTCAAAAAAAAGTAAATAAATAAAAATAAAAATGAAAATAAAAGATGGCTTTACAGCATTCATTTATATCGCCTGATAATTTAAAGGGCTTGGTATTTTGTGTGTGACAACTTAATGGTCTTTTTGTCGAAGTTCCTTGGTTTCAGTTACTGAAACTCTGAGACTGAAAGCTGGAGTCTTAAATGCTTTAACTCTACTGCATTCTCTCATGTTCAACTTGTATTCTCATTACTGCAAATAAGGATGTCAAAATAGGAATTTTATAAATTCCCATATCATCAAATTAATAGGTTAACATCATCTAAGGACCCAGTCTTAAAAACTTCTTCAGGAAATCTCATATTGTCTACTATGACAAATCTAAACTACTCTACTCTGCAGATTAGACCTTCTAAATTAATTTATGAATTAATTGATTCATTTATTCAAAACTTGTAGCAGATGCTGGACTCTGAAAAATGAAGATACAGCCAGAACAATTTCTGTCAAATAGCAGGTGCTCTAGGAAGAGCAATACGAAGATAATTATCTTTGTTTTTTGTTTTTGTTTGTGTTTTTGTTTTTGAGTCAGAGTCTCACTCTGTCGCCCAAGCTGGAGTGCAGTGGCATGCTCATGGCCACAGCAGACTCTACGTGCTGAATTCAGGCGAGCCTTCTGCTTCAACCCTTCAAGTAGTTGGAACTACAGGCATGTGCCACCATGCCTGGCTAATTTTTTTTTAATTTATTGCAAAGATGAAGTCTTGTCATATTGCCAAGACTAGTCTGAAACCCATGGGCTCAGGCAATCATTACAGCTATGTAATAGAATTGTTATTATGAAAAAAATCAAAAGACATCACAAAAGTACAGAAGATCCTGTAATGACAAGCGAGCTGGAAGAATAAACCAAAATAAATTTGATTTAGTAAAATAAAAGCAAATATTTTAGTGTTTAGTTCCTCTCTTCTCCAGTGGCAATCAAGTTGATTTTCTTAATATCTCATGAAATTACCATGTCATTGGCTATATCATCCCAACTCCAGAACCATATCACTTTCACCTGCTTATCTGAGTACTAAACATCTTCATAGGTTTATGAAGTTCTGATCAGCCATGAAGTCTTCCCAATTATTGAAGCACTAACAGATCATCATCCCCACTCACTTTGTTAATGAACTTTCAAAATACTCTTAATCTTTCCCAAGGAATTTAACAATTCAGTAATTGTGATATTTTCTAAT
Source organism: Carlito syrichta (assembly GCF_000164805.1). Lineage (NCBI taxonomy): Eukaryota > Metazoa > Chordata > Mammalia > Primates > Tarsiidae > Carlito > Carlito syrichta. The sequence continues at coordinate 284,941 of NW_007091237.1, forward strand.
TACTTCTCTGTGATTAAGGACTATCTCTTGAAAAATACATTAAACTCCTTGAGAGTTAAGGTTGTGTATTATTCATCCTATTTATTTTTCTGATCACCTAGTTTAGTATCAGCTGCATAATAATGCATATACATGAAATGATAATCTGACCAAGAAAATACATATGTAATATCTCTTTGTAGCATACACATATATTTCAGCTTACACAACAGTGTTTTTTGGTTGTTTGTTTTCCTTGCTAAACTAAATGAGCAAGTTTATTAGGCTTTTAAGAAATCTCCAATGCTCCATTTGAATGTTGCATTTTTCCCTAAAATCCTCATATTTAAAATATCTCAATATCCAACCATTTTTCTTTTATGCGGATGACTATGTTTTGAAATTATAACAAAATCTACCTCAAGAAGAAGCTGAGAGGGAAAGTGAACTTTCTTTGAAACAATAGGTGAATAAAAGCTAAAATTCTTTGATGAAATGTTTTATTTCTGTCAGTATAGGATATATAGTAAATAAAAAAATTAAATATATTGTATATTTTTGTTTCTTCTAGGGCAATATCAAATTTCAAGTCAATTAGTAAATCAGTAGTATCTAAATCTGTAATAATGCAATATAATATTATTAAAATTAAAAATGTACAACTTATATAATTGTAAAAACAATCATACACAAGTAAGCAAGTGATTCATTAAAAAATGCAAGTAGTATGAATTAATTATTGAAATAGGACTGTTAAATTGGAAAACTTTCATTATGACTCCTAAAAAACATGCTAGATAAATATAAAAGTAAATGATGCAAATGTACTTACAAATATGTTTTAAAAACCTGTGCTTTTTACAATATCAAGGAGGGTGGATGATATGTGAAAAATAATATGAAATTCAAATATTCTTGTTTACAGTTATACAAAATTCATAATGCAGGTGTTTGGGATTGCCATATTGATATTATTAGTATTTTCTCCAAGTTTAGCAAATGGAAAAGCACACTCTAGACAACATAAATCTTAAGGTCTTAGATATTTACTTACATCCAAAAATTTCATAATATTTAATTTGATGATGCAAAACATTTGTCATGTATGGTAACACAAATATAATACACATATTCCTTTCTTCCTTAGTATTATAGTAATTACTTACAGGCATAAGTGTTAACAGTGTTCTTAATTTCTATGATTTGGCACACTGCTCAGTACTTTAAACACTCCACAAAATAAATTATTTTCAAGTAAATGTCTTCATTTTCAACTTTGCCTCTCTCAAAAGTCTATATGTTTGACGTCTTATAACATGTTTTCAGTTAGTGTTTAGTCTCTCAAGAACTTTTAATGAAATGAGTCTTCTGAATAATCACGTTTGGAAGTACTATGTTCTAAAGATACTCATATATTTGCAGTTAAAATACACTCATTTAAAAAATTTTTAAAATGTATTAACTCAAAATATAAGTCATTTATCATGACTCATAGAAATTCCTATGCTTATGACCTACATCCATTAATTATTTTATCTATTTGTTCATTAAACAAAAATTTATTTAATGTCTTCTATGTGTCAGGGGCTATGTAGGATGTTAAGTATACAATAGTGACAAGAAAGGAAATAAAATATGGCAAGAAACTGACAAAAGTTTTACTACATTTGAGCCTATAATCAAATGAGAAAAACAGATACTTCAAAAGTATACTTAGAGATTTTGAAATGTAGTATGAAAGAATAATCAATTGCTCTGAGACAATAAAGAGGACAAAATTAAGATAGAGGAAACATAGAAGACATCTTTGAGAAAGTGACATTTAAGCTCAGACCTAAAATATGAAAAACGTGAATAAAAGTTATCTGGTTATAGTAGAAACATCATAACAAATAAGAGAAGGGCAAATGGTAAGTGATAAAATTGGACACTAATCAGAGGACTGGTGAAACAGGATACAGATTACAGGCTTTATTTTTATAGTGATGGAAGAATCATTGAAGGGATCAAAAATGACAATTTTTGATTTAATTTCAAATTCAGAATAGCTCTCTGGCAAATGAATAGAGTTGAGGGAGAGAGGAAACATAAATAAAGCTCAAAATAGGACATTGCAGTGGTTTAGTTGAAAGTGTAGGTGCTAGTAGAATAAAACACAAGTAGATATATTAAGTAAGTTCATTAGGAAAACTCGGTGGGATGTGGTGATTGGTTGGGAGGTGGGAGTAAATGGGAGTGTGTGACTTTTTACCAGTCTAAGTCAAATGGAAGGTATTGTTGTTTTCTTAGATGGGGAATATCATTCATTTGAAAAAAATACAGATGGTGTAAAAAGATTTCAAATTCAATTAAAACTTGTAGAATAAGTAAACAACCTCTGGAAGTTAAAAATTACATTTTGGTTTATATATTTCAATTTGATTGCAAACAGGTTTAGACAAAATTTGCATGGTCTCTAGTAAAATTAAATTGTTTCAGATATCAAAATAAATGAAAATTTTACACAAATGTAAAAATAAGTCTACCTGTGAGCTTTGCTCATCAAGTCTTTTTGTGGTATTTGCTAAAATACTAGACCTTCAAACTTTACTCATAACATCATACACACATACCACAAAAAAGAAAATCATTATTTGAAATAAATTCTCAAGAGGCATTAAAATACTATATAGATTTATCCTAAACATTAATGTAGAAAATGATTTAAAAATTATTTTAATGCATAATCTTATATATGATGTTCATGTGTACTTTATAGAGCACTAGTGACACATAAATATACATAGATAAGTTAGCAAGGAATATTAATAATCATAAGTGTTTTATATAAGTAATAAGAATAATACACTAATAATAAGGTAACGTGTATACATCACTTTCAAAGTGTACCTGTAATAGTAATTATACTACTAGCTTAATGCTCACAACACTGTTACTAGGTTGGTACTATTATTATTATCATTTTAAAAACTAGAAAACTGAGTTTAAAAAAAGTAAAGCTGATTGAGCGTGGTGCCTCGGCCTGTAATCCCAGCACTTTGGGAGGCAGAGGTGAGAAGATTGCCTGAGCCAGGGGTTCAAAACCAGCCTGGGCAACTTAGCAAGACTTCGTCTCTACAATAAATCAAAAAATAAGGTGGGTATGGTAGTGGGCTGTTGGGAGCCAGCCTTGGAGGCCCACCTGATTGACAGGGTCCTGGTGGGCCGAAGACCCTGGGCTGCAGGGCGAGCCCAGGAAGCTG
>NW_007091237.1:288181-332274 GCF_000164805.1 Carlito syrichta
GAATCCAACAGGAGTTGATGCATCCTGTGGAAATATGCAAGCGTATCCTCTCCCACTGGTTAGTAATATATCAGGCCCTCTCCATTGGCCTGTGAGGAGATCCTTCCATTTTACCATAGGTTTAACATTTCCTTCTGGGTTCCAGTGTCTAGCCATAGCTGAATTGCCCAAAGCATCCAAATTTAAATGGTTTATAACAAATAAAGCATGATTTAAAACATGATGAGGAGAACTATACCTAAACTCCCTCTCTTGTAATTTATGTATTTGATTTTTAAAAGTTTGATGGGCTCTTTCAACTATGGCTTGACCCTGCAGGTTATAAGGAATTCCTGTAGAATGAAAAATATTAAATTGAGAACAAAACTGTCGAAAATATTTTGATGTATATGCAGGACCATTGTCAGTCTTAAGTTGTTTTGGCATACCTGATTGTGAGAAACAAAAAAATAAATGTTGCACTGTTGGGAGCCAGCCTTGGAGGCCCACCTGATTGACAGGGTCCGGGTGGGCTGAATATCTCAGGCCGCAGGGTGAGCCCAGCAAGCTGAGGCCCTTCTGTCTTCCACCTTTGCTGTTTGATACCACCGAAGAATTCTGTGCAGTCGTGGAAGAAGAAAAGGCATGTTTATGTGAAGTACTCACAGCTAACCTGGAAATGTCATGGTTTATTTTTCCATTTCCCACTGTGGTGTTTGGCCTTTTCTAACATATGCAAGGGTTAAACTCTGAAGCACATCAAGAATGCTTTCTTTCACTTGCTTATAAGTTACTAGATATTGCTTAAGTGATAAATGATATGTGTATCCACTCCTTATTTGATTTAGAATTATGTAGTTTAGTGTTTAGACATAAGGATTTTTAGAAGCACAAGTTTATAGTAAGTCCATTATGTATTCATTATAAATTCTAACACTTATCTAGGAGTTATGTAGGTGATTTATAACACTGGCTTCACTGACTTAGGATAAAGATTATTTTTAAGGTTTTTACTTAATTCAATAGTTAAAACTCTGAGTTAACATTTATAAAGTGGGTTTTCACTGAACTCATAATATACTAATCAGACACTTTTATGATAAATTAGTTAAAGACAGAAAGCAACCTTGGGGGCCTGGGAAACATTACTAAAAGCTTCTTTTGAGTTCTCTTTAGAAACAAGCACTGCAGGATAAGAGAAAAGTAACAAGGACATCTGGACAAGGGAGGCGATCACAAAACTCTGAAGGACATAAAAGCCTAAGACGGGAAAACTCCTGACACATGAAGAAATGAACGCTGATAAACTTTCTTGAGAAATTTCAAGGACTGTAATTCGGAACATTGAACTGAAAGTATCATTGTTGGCTTTATGAATAAGACTCGTTGTCTGAATGTTTATGGGAATCTTGGTTTGTTTGCTGCTAAGAACACTAGATGGTAACTTTTAGAAGATATGTACGTGAAGGAATTTTCTTTGTCTTGCCCCTTTACAAATGGTATAAAAGCTCTGTGTTAACTAACGTTAAATTGTCATCTGTTCAGGAAGCAGGTGTCCAAGTATATTATCTTCGTCCTTCGCCTATCCATCTCTCCTTCAGGAAATTTCATGACCCTTGCGGGGCGGGACCCCCACAGTGGGCACCTATAGTTCCAACTACTTGGGAGGCTGAGGTGGAAGGATCACTTAAATCCAGCATATTGAGGCTGCAGTGGCCATGAGCATGCCACTGTACTTCAGCCTGGGTGACAGAGTGAGACTCCAACTCAAAAAAAAAAAAAAAAAAAGAAGTAAAGAAAAGAAAGAAAAAAGTAAAACTATTTCTCTAAAATCAAATAATGCTATAAGGTGGGAAAAGGGGACATAACCAACTAGTCTGGTTCACAATTCTAGTCTCTTTAAATTAGATTCAACATCAGCTCTATCAATAATAAACACTGTGAATCTGGAACAATTATTTATCTTCATATTAACTCAATTGTTTCCATAAAGTTAGGCTATAAACTAGAAATATTTTCAAAGTAATTTTAGCTTTAATATTCAATGACATGATACAGCATAACTAACAAAAGTATATCAGGAATGTTTTCAAATTAAAATTTTTCCATTTAAGAACAGTAAGGTATAGCTTGCCTAAAGCTGTGAAGTTAGAGATCATTTGAGAAAGGTCTATATGAGACAACACATTGTGTGTGAATTCTTGAGCCAAGTAGCCACCTTTCTAGAATGAGAATTTTTCTAAATTGATTGAGGGTACATTAATTGAGGGAATTAAATTCAACTGACTTCCTACTATGTGTAAGTCATTATGTTGACCACTGGTGGTTAGATCATTAAGAGTTTTTGCCCTAAAGAAATTTACAGTTAAGTGGCATAGACAGATATCTCAAAGCTAACTTTAACTCAATGCACAAAAAAAAAATGTGTGGAAGATAAAGTTGGTATGGGAAAGCATGGCAGAAAGAACAGTTGATTTTGACTTTCGAAGAAAATAAGGGCTTTATTAAAGAAGTAACATTTGAACTATGCATTGAAGAATGAAAAAATAAAGGTATAAATAGGTCAAACCTGAGAAAAATGTTAGTAGGTTTAGAAAAGGAAGGCTGCTCTATGCTAACAAACCAATAACAAAACCCTATATATTTTCAAGGTCAATTATGTAGACAGACATAGTAGAAAATGAAATAAATATGTGTCAGAGTATTGCATAGATGTTCTTGACTGCACATGTGGAGTTTGGTCCCTTTTTTTGGTAAGTTTTTCAGGAGGACGAGGATCTGTTCTGAATAATCACTTGGAGTTTCAGAATAATTATTTGGAGTATGGTGGGAAATCTGTAGAAATAGCCAGATGACCATGATAGTCTACTGCAGTAGTGTAATTTATGACAGTGCATGGGCATGGAAAAAGAAATGATGGTGAGGATCCCAACTGGTACAGCCACTTTAGAAGACTGCTTGGCTGGGTGTGGTAGCTTAGAAATTTCTTGTAAAACTAAACGTATTCATTATATATGATTCAGCAATGCCACACCTCATTATTTACCAAAAGGAGTTGAAAACTTTTGTTCATGTTACAAAACAAGCTTGGGCTAGGTGGCTCAGCCTGTAATCCCGCGCTTTGGGAGGCCAAGGTGAATGAATTGTCTGAGCCCGCGGGTTCGAGACTTGCCTTGGTGAGACCTCATCTCTACAATAAATTAAAAAAAAATTGGCTGGGTGTGGTAGCGCACGCCTGTAGTTCCAGCTACTTGGAAGCCTGAGGCGGACAGATCACTGGAGCCCAGCAGGTCGAAGCTGCAGTGGCCGGGAGAGTGTCACTGTACTCCAGTCTGGGCGACAGAGCGAGACTCCAACTCAAAAAACAAAACAAAACAAAAAACGATACCCAGATTATTATAGCAGCTTAATTCATAACTTCCAAAACTTGGGAGCACCCAAAATGTTCTTTAATAGATGAACGGATAAACTGTGGTACATCCAGGTAATAGAATATAACTCAGCACTAAAAAGAGGTGTGCTATGAAACCATGAAAAGACATGAAGGAACCTTAAATACGTATTAATACATTAAAGAAGTCAATTTGACAAGCCCACATGCTATGCTATATGATTCCAAATATATGACATTCTGAAAAAAAGCAAAACTATGGAGACAGGAAAAATATAAGTTATTTTCAGGAGATAGCGGGACTGGGTCAATAGGCAGAATATGAGAATTTTAGGGCACTGAAACTACTCTGGATGATACTATAATTGTGGATACATGACATCATTCATTAGTAGAAAACCATAGAATGAGTGACAGCAACAGTACGTCTTAAGGTATACTGTAGACTTTAGATGATTATGATGTGTCAATGTAGGTTCATCAATTATAACAAATGTATCACTCTGGTGGGGGATGTTAATAATGGGGGCAGGCTATTCATGTATGGGTGCATAGGACATGGGAAATTACTGTATCTTCCTCTCTGTGTTGCTATGTACCTAAAACTGCTTTAAACAGAAAAGTCTTTAACAATAAAGAAAGAGAAAATGATGACCTGTGTACACATTTCAAAATAGAAATTGCACAAGCTGAACAATTATGTGAATGTATGTAGTTAAAGAAAAGAAAAGCAAACGTGGCTCCAAGGTTGACTGTTGCCTTAATAACCTAATAATTAATGGTGTGCTTCACAATAGAGTGGCCTCCAAAGAGGACTGCATGCATGCTTTTGAATCTATGTGTTTATGTATTAGAAGAATGATAATCGATTGGATAATTTATCTTGAGATATGTCCTAATTTACATGCTTGACAACAATCCACGTTGTCATATCCAGTAGACACCTATAATGTAAGCTTGATGCTTGGGACAGAGGTCACTAGAGAGCATTTATCTTTGGGAGACACGAGTATATACAAAGGTGATAATTAAAAACTTGAGTACAAAATTTTCTTATCATGAGGTAGCTATCTTTGCTGAAAAAAAGTGAATGTGTTTCTCATAAAGATCTAACCAGGTCTTGCCAAAAGTTCTCATTTACAAATTGGTCTTTATATATGTTTCTTATGTGTGATTATTGCAAAAAAAGACTCAGTGATCCTCATGTACATGGGTCAGGAAACACACAGGAGTACCGACTTCAAGCAGTCTCTTCATCCTCCATAACTGGAACTGAAGTGTAATTACATTGTTAGTACATCTTACATTTAGGGGAAATTTACTGCTATGAGACATTTTAATTTTTTTTTTCATTTAATGTAGGCTATTTTGTGAGTCATCAGTGAAATCTTATAGTTGACTCTAGTAGATTTTGTACTCAATTATGTACTAACATCAGACCAAAAGGGTCTCATGGCTACATTGCAAATGACGATACGTAAAGCCTATTACCCAAGCAAGGCTCTCTTTTCTTGATGGTGCTCATTGTCACTTTTGTTTCTAACGCTTTTACTCATTTTGACAGGAGGTTACTAACCAAAAAGTAAACTAATTGATCGTCTGTCAGGTCAATGGGCAAAGTCAGAGCTGCTGAACTGGAGCTTAGGAATCTATGTTGTGATCCTTAAAAAACATTTGCAGTTCACAGTTTGTTATTTTTCTTTGTTTTAAATTTATTCTTTCAATGAGAAATACGTTTTTGTTTATTTCTAACCTTTTGGAAAGTGTTTTATAGCCACACCATTATTTTGCCACATACCAGGAATAACATTCAAAATGTTAATTATAAAACTTAATTTCTAGGTTTCTAAATAATTTAAAATATTTCAGGCATGTAGACACAAATAACAACCTATCTTTACATTTTACATAGTTCAGGGAAATATATAAACTGTGAGGCTTTAATGGAAAGGCAAAATCTATTTTATAAAAAGAGAAATAAGCAAAATTAACTTTTGTAGCCTTCAAATTCAAAAAAAATAATCTTTTGATCCCTTAAGACAAATATTTTTGTGACACAGTTCCACCACATAATTGCTATCATTTTCTTAGTTACACTTTCTGGTTTCCTGCTGGCTGTTTTTTGTGTAAGCTCATTTTTATTCTCCAATTATGTCACTGTAGAGATGAAATCAGGCCTAATTAAATAAGAACATGACAATAATTGTCATTTTATTATCTGTGTGAACTATAAATTTTCTACCCATGAAAGGGTTCCTCAGTAAAGGAAATTGTAGCTCTTGTGACCCATCAATTGACTAGAAATAAAAGCTAGTGTATTTATAACTTCTCATTCATTTATATCTCCATTCACTCATATCTTCTTGTCTGTAGGTCTTTTCTTTTATTCTCAAATAGGCATTTATTAAGCAGCTACTATATTAAGTGTCTACTACATGCCAAGCACTGTAGATACAACTGCTCTAGGTACAGAAATAAACTAATTACAATTTTGCCCTGAAAACTAATGTGTAACAAATAAATGTCATTTGCTATGACGTGTGACATACCAATATATGAACAAAATTTACTGTGGCAATTTGACATATTTTTCCCTTGTTACCATACATACACAGCAGAGGATATTTACACATGGAATAACATTCAGGTGAATTCTCAATAGTCAATATTATTATGTCACCCCTTTATGTATAACTGAAGAAAGCAAATCTTAATCTATGAATAAAAATAAGAATTACATTGAATGGCTAATTTATAACCAAATAATACAGTATTGCTAATAATGCATTCTTTGAATAAATATTTACTGCAAGGCTAAGATATCTGGCATGTGTTGGCATTGAGTGACAAACAAGACAGTTACTGAACCTCTGGAGTTTTCCATTTGGAGTGAGGGAAAGAATAAAAACTCATTTCAGATGATTATGAAGACTGTGACCTTGATGAGAGAGGATAAAATGTAAAGAAAGAATGTCTGTACATGTGCGCATTGAGGTAATGTTGACACCAAGATGCTGGGAAAGTTTACTCACTGTATTGTCTTGTATCATAGTGTCTTGGTTACAAGTTACCATGTTACTGGTTAGTTGCAAGTACAGTAACTACTAAGGAAGCATTCTACAAACTACCTAATGAAGACTGCAAAGATAGACCTCCATAGAAGGAAAATAGTCTAAAAGGTTAAAGGGACAGTAGTCAAACCCTAATAGAAGGGAAAGAGTTCAGGGTAGAGGAAATAATTGCAGAAAATGAGAAAGAACAAGACATATTCAGGTAATTGTAGTACAGTAGTTCTGTAGTACAGTAGTACTGAAGAATACGTATAAGTGTAGCATAAGTGTAGGCCAAAGACAAAACTGGAGAGAAAAATAAGAAACAAGGAAGATAGTATGAAGTATTAAGCACTACTAAGGATCTACCCAATGGAAAATAAATTATCATATAAAAAAAGATATCAGTACTTGTATGTTCATTGCAGCACTATTTTTAAAAATATTCAAGCCGGGCTTGGTGGCTCAGCCTGTAATCCCACGCCTTTGGGAGGCTGAGGTGAGTGGATTGCCTGAGCCCGCAGGTTCGAGACCCGCTGGGCAGGCAAGACCTCATCTCTACAATAAATCAAAAAAATTAGCAGGGCGTGGTAGCGTGCGCCTGTAGTTCCAGCTGCTTGGAAGGCTGAGGTGGAAGGATCGCCGAAGTGGAAGGAGCGCCAGAGCCCAGCAGGTCGAGGCTGCGGTGGCCGGGAGCGGCCACTGTACTCCAGTCTGGGCAACAGTGAGACTCCAACTCAAAAAAAAAAAAAAAAAAAAAACATTCCGAACTATTTATCTAATAAAAAATTAAGCATACGTAATTGTTTAATATTATTTATTAGATTTATTGTTTGTCATTTACTGTGGTATATAATTTGGAGTCATTCAAATACTCTAAATGTAAATAGAATCTAGTCTCCCTGGCCTAAATGTACTTTAAAATAATTAGATCTGACTCTCAGGTTTAGAAGAAAATCCAGATCAGTGGTCTTTACATGGCTGGTTTTCAAAGATACCATTTACCATCTAATATAAAGTTTTTTCTGGGGTAATTATTTCATTTTATCCAGGTAATCAATATTTAATAGGATAACTCACCAATTTAATAAATTAACTAGTTAAATATATTCAGTACAATGAGTTTTTAAAAAGCAAGAATAGCTAAGTTTACATCTAATAACTAATTAAGTCTCCTTTAGAGTCCATAAACATATACTTTTATTTGGAAAGTGAATACAAATTAAAACTGTAAGTTAATTATGCCATAAACTATGTTTGAAACTCGTTTTCATTTCTTAAGAAATCACACATTGTGTTTGTCCTTGGAAATAAATGCTTTGCCTATATCCATATATTATACAAATAGTTACCTGTATGACACTGTCCCCAGGCCTCATGTCGGTATAAACATAGACATCATATGATATTTCGGGAAAGGTCGGAGTGTTGTCATTTGCATCCATCACTCGAATATTGATGATAACTGGCTCACTTTCTTGTACACCATCAAATGCTGTTATCTTTGGGGGTAGGAGAATACACTTAATGGAGAAGTCATGTAAATATAAGCAGTACATAATTCACTCTTAGAGTTTGATATGTTTCTTACATGTAATTTGTAATTTTATAAGTGTTATAAAATGTTTTGTAGATAAAAAGAAGTCATAAAAATAGTACTACATTTGTAGAAATTGTTATACTAAGAAGTTAGTGTTGAAGATTTTGTTTTACTTTTAGTATGTTCAATGCAAAGCACATTTAAAATAAGCAGATATGCAAAATGTCTTATGAGTTTAAAATGGGCCAAAAATTTTACTGATTCTTAAGTATTGTCTGAAATTTAATTTTTAAAAAAGTAATTGGAAAATATTCACTTTTATATATTTATATACAAAACTTGCTTTTGTAGTCAGCATGCTAATGTTAGTCAAGAAAGTAGATGCCCTAGATATATAATATCTCATTCTAGTCCTTCACAAAATGGCAATTTTTAAAGACTCATTGGAATTTGTTAAAGATGATATCTCAATTACATTTTCAATATATTTTTGGTTGTTATATTTCCTTTACTGTGGTAGTCTGGAATAAAAATTATGATATCTCTGAGGTATGCTTGTACATCCTATACATAATATGAGGATTTGTCTTGTTCTCTAAATAAATAAAAGTATTTATTAATAATGCAAAAATACTGCTAGATTAGGTAATATAAATAAGTCAGAAAATTATGTGAAATGAAAATAAAACAAAGCAACATAATATAAAGTTTGGTGCCTTTTAAAATAGGTATTCAGCCGGGCTCGGTGGCTCAGCCTGTAATCCTGCGCTTTGGGAGTCTGAGGTGAGTGGATTGCCTGAGCCCGTGGGTTTGAGACCCGCCTGGGCAACTTGTGGAGCCCTCATCTCTACAATAAATCAAAAACATTAGCCGAGTGTGGTAGCGCACGCCTGTAGTTCCAGCTACTTTGAAGGCTGAGGCGGAAGGATCACTGGAACCCAGCAGGTGGAGGCTGCAGTGGCTGGGAGCGGCCACTGCACTCCAGTCTTGGTGACAGAGTGAGACTCCAACTCAAAAAACAAAACAAAACAAAACAAAAAAATAAATAAAATAAGTATTTTACATTATCAACATTTTAAGAATGCCTAACAAACAAAAATCAGAGCTGCAACACCACCATCCTTGAAGGAATAACTTCTAAAATCTACTCTGTATCTAACTTTGAACGGTCACACATGCTTTTTTGTTGGTCTTTTATTGTGTAGGCTTCTACCAAAGAACTCCTATATATGTCCCATAGCATGTGCATTCTCTCTCTCTCTCATATATGTATATATGTATATATATATATATGTATACATATAATACATACATATTTTCTTACCTTATTATAAATATTTATAATCACAATTTGAATAGCCTTCATTTTTTTTCCCTTGGTTAGCCTATTCCAAATTTCTCCACTTCAGTACTATTACATTTTGAGACAGACAATTCTCTGTTGTAGGAGACTATACAGTGTATTGTAAGGTGTTTGACAGCATACTATATGACTACCCACCAGATGCCCGTAACCACCATTCACAATTGTGACAACCAAAAATGTCTCCAATCACTGCCAATTGTTCTCTGGAGGGAAACATTGTATCCACTTGACAACTACTGTCTCAGTCTATGACAAAATTAAAAATGCATTCACAAAAACAAAAACGTTTAGGAAATAATTATTTGTTTATATCTCAGTTTAGGTTAATTACGAGTACACGATACAGACTGAAATTGCCATTTTCTTGTTTTTATCCTGAAATGTGTTTTTTTTCTTCTGTGGAGAAGAATGATAATAACTGTACAAACAAAAATAGGATAAATACATGTAAAGAATGTTGTGTTATTGATAATTTTTCTGGTGTTAACAATATTTAATCTTTCTCAAATAATTGACATTTTCACTTTTAACCAGACATGCCTTTCAATTAAATACATACATATATATGAAATCTTTTTTACCGAAAAGGTGTAAGTTTCCTGTTCTTCCCTGTCCACTGGTTGAAGTAAAGTGAGGTAGCGAGTGATACCAGTCTGTGTGACAGTGAAGACTGAGGTGTAATCGTTCAGAAAAAGGTGAAGCTCTGGGTCCTTTGTCTTTGGAAATAAGAAAAAAAAATCATTTAAAATGTTGAATAAATGTTCAGATATCAGTTTATTACCTGGAAGTTGATTATTGAAACTTATTATTAAAAACATACATAAATGCATTACAAATGTCTAAAGAAATAAAAATAAATGTATAAAGAAAAGAGAACTCTAACTAGATACTTACTCACAAATTAGCTAAACCATCAAAAAAATGGTGACCCTATTTTGTGGAATACAAAACACTAAAGTAAGTACTAGTATTATTAATGTGACAAAAAAGGGAAAAATAAGAGAAAAGAAGGGAAACCACTCAATTAAATCTATTTTTTTACTAATTTTTATATCAATATTTTCCAAAACTTCATTGGATTTGAGAAATAAGAAACAAAAGCAAGGAAAGAAAACTGAAGTTCAGAATTTTAGCAATAAGTTTTTAAATTACTTCATTTGTAGTAATAAGCAGCACATATGCATACTATTATCTTGTTCTCACTTATAATGCAAAGTAGAAATAAAATTGGTTATGTATTATTCATTACCTATAAATATCATGCTTGCTCTTCCTTATTTTAATGCTGTAACAATTCTCCAAGGGAAACATAATATTTATTTAAATTAAAATACTTCAGATGATTTGATTCAAAATATGCATACATTTAGTATATGTGTCTGATAGAGAAGTCTATATATATACTTAAAGAAGAAGAAATTTCAAAATTCAAGACTGAGAGATAATTTACTTAGCATTGGAAACCCTTCACAATGTATTGTTACCTAAAAGATAAGATATTATTTTCTGCAATTCAGCAAAGATCAGTGACATAAAGTGGGGAAACTTTCTTTGGTGTCTGCATAGTGGGAAGAAAGGCAAGTGGGGAAGATAAAAGAGAAATATTGAGAGTATGTGAACCATCAGGAACACTATGAGAAAAAGAACAAGGGAAAATACAGAGAAATAAGATTGTTATAGATTCTGGTACCTTTTAAAGTATTATGTGTGGCATGATGTGAAATATGATTTAACGTAATAAGATACTTCTAAGCCTGGTATCAATGACTGAGGGCAGGGCATAGAGTAGGGAGCTGTTAAAGGAATTTTGTTTTGAAAAAAATTAGAGTTCACATTTTAAAAAATTCAATGTAAAATGCACACTACTGTAAGAAAAGTTGACATGATGTGATTCACCAAGCATATACTTTAATTTTTAAAGTATATACATTTTAAAAATCTGCATATGTGTATATTTCAAATACTTTTGAAACAAATCATTTCACTTAAATCTGAAACAAGTTATAGAGTACTAGTATCTCAATCTGTGATCTTTATCCACAAACTACCACGTCCATTGATTTTGACTTATGGTCATATGCTATATTTTTCTAGGAACAATAAAAATAATACCATGAATAATAATTTCCATTGATCTATCATTTACTTTTATATTTATCGAGCATAAGTTTTAAGTTGTCATGGTGAAAGTTGTTCAATTTCATGGTCCTAATTTCAATAATTAATGCCTAGGTGCTTTCTTTCTTTCTTTCTTTTTTTTTTTTTGAGTTGGAGTCTCACTCTGTCACCCAGGCTGATGTGCAGTGGTATGCTCATGCTCATGACCACCTCAGCCTCCACCTGCTGGGCTCCAGCAATCCTTTTGCCTCAGTCTTCCAAGTAGCTGGAACTACAGGCATGTTCCACCACACCCAGCTAATCTTTTTATTTTATTGTAGAGATGAGGTTTCATCAAGTTGCCCAGGCTGGTCTCGAACCTGTGCGCTCAGGGAATCCTCTCACCTCGGAATTACAGGCGTGAGTCACCGCACCCAGCCCAATGCTTGCATTTTTTATTAACAGATAACAGCTAAAAGGCTTCACACTCTGATATTTTCAAATAGGCACTTCAGTTGCTTCCATTTCAGTGTCATAAGCCCATTTACTCAGGACATAGGTAGAAAGTGGGGTATTGTGATTAATCAAATACATTAGTTAATTTTAAAATATAAATTATTTTTTATAAAAGTCAACTAAAAATATTTTGAACCACATTTTTGAGAATTCTTGCTATTTTGTTACACTTTATAGCAAATTGTGATGAAACTCAATTACTTTAGAGATTATCAAAACTGAGAGTTAACATGCAGTTTAGTGAATGAAACACTAAATAAGTATGAATGTCTGCCATTTGTTTAGTGTTTATCCTTGATCTACTTAATCACTGGACTTTTAAATTCATGCATTTTTTTTCTCTTGTCTAAATGTACTTTCAATGACACCTTTAGCTTACCTTATTTTAAGCATACCTTTGCCCTAGTAATACAAACTGAGCAAGTTTTGTTATATATCTTACTTACCAAATATTTTCATATTTTTTGTTCGAATCCTTTATTAATTTCTACTTCCTTCATAGGTTAATTCCATTCAACTGTACCCTCTGTGATTTCATTTGTTAGGTATATTCATTACTGTATTCACCACATGTTCTTAAACATTTTTATACATTAGATATTATGATAATAAAGGACTGCAATGAGTATTAAATTGTGAACCGGGTTGTGTACATGTGAATGCAAGATAATATGGTTGTGTCACATAGAGCACCATTTCATTTCACCAATTTTATGAAAGTCTCAAGATTTTCTTTGTCAAATATTTCACATTGGAAGATCACATACACATCAGGACCCCATAGATAAACTTTTTCTTATAGGATAAGAAATGACATTAAAGATCTTTCCATAATTCAACTGTCCCAACTTCTTCAATCTTTTAATAATAACTACCTAGAGATGATAATATAAAACAAAAAGCTAGCACTATTCATGGGATTTTGTAGCTTATTCTAACCCCATTGGCATAGGTAATCCTTGATTAAAACATAACTCTTTGACATTTATGTGTATTTATAATGATAACCTTTTTTTTTTTTGAGTTGGGGTCTCACTCTGTCACCCAGACTTGAGTGCAGTGGCCGCTCTCGGCCACCGCAGCCTCGACCTGCTGGGCTCCGGCGATCCTTCCGCCTCAGCCTTCCCAGTAACCGGAATTACAGGCATGCACTACCACGCCCAGCTGATTTTTTGATTTATTGTAGAGATGAGGTCTCGCTGCCCAGGCGGGTCTCGAACCCTCGGGCTCAGGCAATCCACTCACCTCAGCCTCCCAAAGGCGCGGGATTACAGGCTGAGCCACCGAGCCCGGCTAATGATAACCTTTTTATCAATATGTAGCATATATAGATGCTATTTGTGAATATCTTAGTACTTTTTTAAGTATAAAAAATCAAGACAGATTTGGAAATGTTCAACAAATTATCATCAAAGTTTAATATTTTAGATTCATTTTAAAAGATAATACTAGTTTCAGATATAGTACAATTAACCCAACAATTATACCATATCATTTTATAAATTTTATAACTTGTATTATGAACATAAAATGTTAATGAATACATATCAATGCCAACAAATCTATTATTTTGACTGACATTATTTACAGTTAAGCATTTTGCTGGTTTTGATAGTCCTAGTCCTGGTTATATCAAACTGTTGGTAAGGAACAATGTGTATGTGAAGTCAAATATACTTTTCCTATCAGTCAATTCCTTTATAAAATTACATTTTTTTTTATCAAGCTGCATCCTGATTTACAGTTTGGATTTCACAAGTATATTTAAATTTTACAATTCCTACAGTTAAGAGTCAAGTTCAGTTAACATTTGGTTATTTGTAATACCGCTAATTATGTAAGATTATGCTTATAAACTTCATGTACTAGGATGCAAATGGACAAAAATGGCATAATATTCCAATAAGAATAGTAAATCTTATGTAGCTACTTTCTCTGTAAGTTTATTTAAAATGGATATTAGTGCTCTAAATCAATATATACACAGTTGGTTAATAAGTATTCTTTTGTCCTCTAACATAGGCAATATATGTTTTATCCTAAAATATGAATTCAGTATATACCAAAAGTATGATATATTACTTCACTGATGTGTATATTATTTTCTGCGAGTATAAAATAAACTCTGGAATACATTCATAGGAACAGAAAAAGGAAAAAGTAAATGCAAGATAAATACATATACAACTAGAAAGGTAAAGAAACATATAATGTAAAAGAAACACAAACATTGCATTATATATAACTATGATCAAATATGACAGTCTGTTGGATTTAAATACCAATTTGGAGTTTCTAGTGAGAATCAAAATTGATATCACACACACACAAAATTCTATGCATGCTCATACATATGTACAAACAATACAGAAAACTATATACTGTGCATACGTGTACATATATGTATGCATACTCATATGCATACATATAAATGACAAGGCATAACATAAAAATAGCAAAAATGTTATCTCATCTGCCAGTTTCAATTAGTTGTCAGTAACTGCCTGAAGTTCCTAGTTCAAAAGGTTTCATTCTCAATCTTACAATGTTTCAGAAAGAATGCCATGACAAATTACTTGTTTTTGTCATGGACCAAGAAAACATGAATAATTAAACAAACTTTTTCTTGGTTTACCAATTAAATTTAGATTCTAGAAAATATCATAGAACTATAACCAATAATATTATGTAAATATATATATAAATTTGTATAAATTAGTTATCTTTATAAATAATAATGAATCAATGCCTACTTGTTTAATGAAAAAGAAAAAGAACAAGAAAATGAACCACAGCAATTAACAAAAGAACAATCACAAAATTAACACCTAGTACCTACAGGAACTCCACCGGGTGGAACCTGTATGCAAATTAGACATGAAATAAATATTATAAATATAAATGATCACAACAAATGTATGAAGCAAAAACAAAACCAACCATTTCCAGTACCTTAAACTTATAGCTTTTTCCAAAGTATATCTATTTTTTATTGTGACATACCTATGATGTACCAACAATATTTATGAAGCATATACAGATATAACATCTTTAAGATGATATTGAATTAAATATCAAAGATACCTTCACTAGAAATAATAACACTTTATGCAGGGACATAAATTCCACTTGCATATAATTGTGAGTAACAGGATTTTTACAAGACAAATGGGAACGTTTTATTGATTATTTTTCCTTTTTTTGTAAGAATTTACTAATTGAATTTCAGCTTCTCTGTCATTAAAAACCTAGTTATTTTAGACATGCCTCTTAAAATCTTGTTCATTACCAACTCTACTTACATTATGAACTATTTAGAAACTTTGATGTGGTACTAATACTTTAGTAAAGCATACTGTATTAACATAAAAGAATCATATATATGAATATATACATGTACATTTATATATACACCCACACAAAAAGGAACACTGGTACAAATATTTTTGTTTACTTTTTTAAATTTTACTGTGACCTTTAGGATTCCTTCTTACTCAACAAATACACTGGGAATAACATCACAACTCACCAATCCCTGCCACTATTTCTTAAAGCTAAAACTTTGCCTCATCTTCCACTGAATTGAAGGGAAAAAACACAACTTAATTTTTAAACAAATGAATCCAAACTTGTTCCTCTCTTGGCATCTACCATTTGACCTAGCTATGGTCGAAGCAACTCTTGAGAGCCAATCCCCACAGTGACAACATCTCCTTTGTTCTTCAGACTTATTCTCTATTTTTATCTCTGTAAGGACTCTGTCTCTCTTTTGAAACAGTTTATCTCTATCCTGATTACTTTTACTAATTCTGACACTCAAAAGCAGTAAGATTTACCATATAAATAAAATTCTTGCCTGTAAACTAAAAGGCCTTGAAGTTTTGTTAATATAGGTCTTTAAATAATACCAGTAATGAATTAATTTTCTTCATAAAAAATAAAAAGTCGCTGAAAAAAGAAATAATTCAGAAAAACATAAATCAATCTTCTAACATACTAATGACTGTTTTATAGATTTATTTTGTGTGCTGGCAAATGGAAGAGTTCAGGTATAATGGATGAGTTACAAGAAGACTGGTTCCATGATGAAAAGTTTTGTAAGAATTAGAATTGTCCAACCATGGAATGAGCCATATTGCAAAATAATTAATTCAATATCATTAGAATTTTTGAAACATGTTAGATATTTTCATTCCTTCAATCATGCCTGGATTTATTAGTTCATTGAAGAATTACTAAAACCTTTTAAGTGCTGGAACTGCAATAGGTCTTCAATATACAAGTTAACAAGATATAGAACCTATCCTGAACAGTTTTAAACTAATTAAGGGAGAAAGACACATATTACAAATTTGAAGTAAGACATTAGATAAATGAACTGAGGAGGAGCATGCACCTCCATTTGGACAATGACTATTCTAGAAAAGATTCCTGATTGAGGAAATGCCTCCGCTGAATTTTAAACACTGAATACAAGTTATCTGTACCAATCTGCACTAGAAGATAAAAGATTTAAACACATGGAAAATGTATCAAGACAAGATAACCAGAGAAGATGTAGCTTGGCATATGCAAGAAACTACAAACAGTTGCTAAATGTTGTAGGTGAAGCAGGAAGTTTCAGAAATTGAGGCTACAGAGATGTTCAAGTACCAAAATACAGAAAGCAAGTAAACTTAAATTTTCTTTTGCAGAGAAATAAATGTCACAAAAGTATATTAACTAGAAGCTTGATATAGTCAGCTTTGAGCTTTTGAATAAATCATTCCAGTGGCTGAGTAAAAGAAGGATTTTAGTAAGAAATAAAGAGAGCAAGATCAGGAACAATTCTAATAAAAGGTTAACAGGATTGTGGTTTTAAGGACAGAGAGGAGAAAAGATATTCAGTAAATCATTAGGGAACAAAATAGTAAGAACTTGAAGACTCCTTAGTTGCAGAGAGTAAATAAAACAAAAATCAAGGAAGTCTTCTAGGTTTCTAACTTGAACAGCACAATAAAGTGTTACAACAATTTCTGGGGAAGTGGTTTTAAGACAGCATTTCACATACTGTAGAAAGTTGAAATATACTATCTCTAATATTCTAAAATCTTATTTAAATTATACACACACACACACACACACACACACATAAACTGTATATGTTATTTAGAAAAACTTTATCACTAGGGGAGTAGATACACTTGTTCACTTTCTGGACACTTAATGGCAATCACTCACCATGTATTATTTTAGAAGGTTGAGGCTGAGTAATAGACACATGACCAAATATGCATTATTTAATTACTGGACATCTTTACAGGATGTATTAATCATGCTACTTTCCATGTACATGACACCCTCATAAGGAAATTTTCTTCAAAGCCCATCCCCACCAGTCCCAACTGAAGAAGCAGATCAAGGCAGCAATAATTGCCACCATATAGTTGACTGGGCAAGCAGAGGCACCTGTGAATATGAGACTTACAATGTTCCACCACTATTGCACGGTAGAAATTGGAGTCCAATACCAAACTGTCTAACACCAAGGCTCAAACCCCTAAAAATTCATCTCAGAGCATTTAATAAGCTGACATTGTATGTCTCCAAAAATAGAAATCTACGTAGTGTGTGCCAAAGGTTTTACCCACTGCCTTTCTTCAATGTGCATCCTGCCTTTTACAAAGTTCCTTGGAACTTAATTGTAAGATCAGTGATTCTAAAGTTAAGGGACAATGCAGTAACGGTGCACACAAGCAAGTATAAGGCTTAGTGTGCAACCACTAAACAATATAAATATACTAAGTATAAATTAATTGAATGTTGCTATTGTGTAAATCCAAAACTAAATCATAGCCTTAGGATTTACCTTTTTCAAACCACTATAGCCATTAAGGTGTTATCTAAAATACTATGAACTTTCAGATTGATTAGTCACTACTTAAAGTATGAGTATACATTCGAATGAAAAACAAAATCCACACCAAAATTTGTGGAACGTCATCAGGTCTGCAAAATATATTAGTTTAGCCTGGATTAAACATATTAAGATGACTCTGAGGGGTGTTTTCATAGGAGGATTCATTAAATGAAAACTTTTCCCCTGTGACTCAGAGGATCCCCAGGTCCTCTGAATTGGTATATGAAATTGTGTGTGTATGTGCATTTTTCTACAGTGTCTATTAAGCTTTTATTATAGTTGGACTACAGTCCAAGTATGTAAAATAGATAGGGTTTGTCTAGACTAGTGCTTAAAGTCAAGGACTTTGTTTAAATACTTTGACAGTTCACAGAATCAAAAGAAAATCTTTAGGAATTAGGATAGCACTGGGGACCTTATAACTTAAGAAAACAGAAACTCAACAGGACTCTCTTCTCCACGTGTCCCTCAGGTTTTATTCTCTCCTGCTGATAATGGACTTTCTTTATGATGTCAGCAAACGTGGCTACAGATCCTTCAGATTCATTTCCATTTCTTTGATGATTGATACGAATGTCTTCCAGCTACTTCACCGCCATCTCCTCTCTCTGCTTGTAAATTCCTGCGAGGGCTCTGGCTGGCCTGGTATAGATTTTCTGTCCCTTCATACCAACTACTTTGGCTAAGAAGATTAAAAAAAAATTCTGATTTGCTCAACCTGGTCCATTTTCCACTCAGTTAGTGTCAGTAACACAACAGCAAAGGACAATAATGTGTGTAGTGGAAGTGTGTTAACATCAACATAGCAGCTGACAGAAGTGTGAGTGGGTCAGCTGCCCACAAATGTGCCATCACACTGGAAGAAATGTTCCCAAAATCATACATTAGGACTGCCTTCATAATTTTTATACTTATGTAATAACACTATTATTTTTCCTTATCAGCAATTATATAAAACTATTCTCAATTTATGTTAATAAAAAATACTGCCCTGATTATTAGCAAACACCGTGTGAAAAATTTATTTTCTTCCTACTGAATACCTGCAAAATTGAAAAAGAACAGTTACTGAATTCAAACACACTTTTTAAAAAATATAATTGCTTTGGAATTAAATTGTAACACTAAGACGAACACTGATTTTGTTCTATGTTATGTAGTTAATGTATTCATGTCCTTGTAATATTTTCTATTAACATGAAAACAAGAGGTGTTAAGCAAGAGTAAAATATATATTGAACTTACATCCTCTATGTCTTTGTCCAGAACTACTATTCTTAGAGGCGTGGTCAAATTTAAACTGTCAGAAATGGTTGCTCCCACTGGCGCAGATTCAAGGATATAGCCTTGATAACTGGGCATTGTGAAATATGGGCTTTGATTGTTTTCGTCCAATATTTCAATGTGTAGACTGGCAAAGGCAGGAAGAGGATGACCATTGTCCTGTTCAGCCTAAAAGTGAAAAACAAGCAACAGATTTAAAAAATATATATCATGCTATGCTCTTGAAGTATCAATTTTCATGCAATAAATAGCATGAAAATTATACATTGTATGTGCTATATATTATCTATTATATATATTTCATTATATATAACCAATATTATTACAGAAAGAAAAAAATGCTTTAAAGGGCCAATAGAAAGCATAAATGAGAAAATGAAAGTCCTGAAAGGCTTAATCAATAGGTTGGTTCCCCTCTTTTAAATCCCAGTAATATATATATATTTTTTAAATCACTGAAATAAATTATTGTAATTATTATTGCATACAGAAAGAAGAGATGCTTGTGTTTAAATACATTTAGTCAGAAAATTAAGTGGAGATCTTTGAATAAAAGAGAAAAGGTTTATAACTCAAATAAAATACTATAATTATTTTTGTGTATTCCATATCTATTCATTCAACACTAATGAGTAAATTACTGCTATGGTTTGAATGTTTATGTATCCCCACGATTCATACTTTAAATCTTAACCTCCCCAAAGCAACGCTATTAAGAGGTATGGTGTCTGAAAGTTGATAAGGACATCAGGTCAGAGCCTTCACAAATGGGGTTTGTACCCTTATAAATGTGGCCCTAGAGAGCTCTTTTGCCCCTACCACATGAGAATCCAGAAAGAAGGCACCGTCTATGAGAAAGTGGGCTATCCCCAGATACAAAATTTGTCAGCACCTTGATCTTGGACTTTCCAGTCTCCAGAACTATGAGAAATAGCTGTTTGTTGTTTATAAGCTACCGAGTATATGGTATTTTATTCAAGCAACCCAAACAGACTAGCACAATCCCAAATAATTCATAATTATACATAAAATTAATGGATTAAGGCTATACTTATTGCCCAGTGACAGTTCCCAAAAATGTCCTAAAAAAGGCAGAAAATTTCATTGTAATACTTTTATTAGCTATAGAATTGCAAGCATTATTTAACCAGAAACATGTTATTCAAGTAAAATTAATATTCTTGTTTTATGTGTATGCTTGTTTTGGGGCATTAATTCCTCAATTTTAAGAAGTTGCTGGAAATTTCCACATAGTCATGCTGTGAATGGGGAAACATAAACACTCGATTTAAAAATAAATTATTTTATTACATAAAATTAAGTTTAACTTTAAAAATTATTTCATCACAATTAATTTCTAGAAAATTTTATTCAGCTTTTAGGAAAAAACTGATATAATTCAATGATTTATAAATTTTATTGAAATAGACACAAATTCTGACATTAATTTTTGTTGATATATTTTCCCTGTTGTTAGAATAGTTGAATTTTGAAATCAATTTAAATGAAAATGAACTATTTGATATTAAACCCTGGAGTGCCACTGTGGATAAAATAGTGACATCTTGGCTATGAAAGTTTATAAGTAGTTTAGATAGATATCTTTAACTATTCAATTCTAAGGTACAGAATTGGGTCTCTAGAAGATAATTTTTTTTCTTCTATTGGTAATACACATTTTCATCAATTAAAAAGGTAGGTAACTAACCACCGTGATGTCTGGCAGAATTTGTGACTTTGTACCCAGAAATATCACTATATATATTTTCACTTCACATTATTATTTATATTAAAAATATGTTGAAATAACATTTGTGTCAATTTTTTTTTTTTTTTTTGAGTTGGAGTCTCACTCTGTCGCCCAGACTGGAGTGCGATGGCCGCTCCCGGCCACTGCAGCCTCGACTTGCTGGGTTCCGGCAATCCTTCCACCTCAGCCTTCCAAGTAGCTGGAACTACAGGCACGCACTACCACGCCCGGCTAATTTTTGATTTATTGTAGAAATGAGGTCTCGCCAAATTGCCCAGGCGGGTCTCGAACCCGTGGGTTTAGGCAATTCACTCACCCCAGCCTCCCAAAGCTAGGGATTACAGGCTGAGCCACCTAGCCCGGCTTGTGCCAATTATTAATTTGAAATTATGGTAGCTAATAAACCCATAATGAAATGATGTCTTATAAAGCCTTGGTTTAAAAAAATGACTTATATTTGACTTTTAACATTTTGATATATATTTCTACATCATGTTATATCTCCTTGGTAATATTATATAGTTCATCTTATATATTTACATTTTCATTTGGCAGAAGAATTTCAAGGTAGTTCATGGCACAAAATGCTTATGTGACCCTACTCTCCACTAAGGAGAACATTACTGGAATAATGTTTGGCCCTATCTGGAATTATGCATCCTTTACACACAACCAGGTGTGCTGCTGACACCATCAGTATGGATGAGATCTTTCTGCATCCAGTGGCTGTGATTAATTTGTGCTGAGTCTTGGATATTCTTTTAGGAGCTCCTCTGTGACATACATCAGGCATTCTGGAGACAGTTGACCAGAGCAAGAGGTACTGTATACGACTAGAAAACATCGGGGTTTTTTTACTGTTTGAAACTAATTGGTCCATATGAGGTTCCAACCCAATGACCCTGAAATGATTTAAGTAGGGATGCTATATCTGACTTTTGCAGATTTTGAGCAGCTCATACATGCAAGTCATTCTGAGCAGGTCTTTCTTGCTCTTTCTTTTATATTTAATTATTCTAATAGCCATCATGTTATCTCCAGAATATAATAAAGCCATGAAAAGTCACAAATTTTATAATGTGACCTCTTTCCTCAATAAGTACACACAATTTATAGGTGGCAAGGAAAAAAAAAACGCAAAACTGATAATAATGAAATAAGCATATATTTTACATTCAGATGTTGTTAGTTTTTAAAGTTAGCTGTGAAGCCAGTAAAAACATATACTATTTGCACTATAAGAAAGGGATTGACAGTAGTGGGACACTGCCAGAGGAGGGAGGGAGGGGGCACAAAACATCAATAAGGGTACCTGATCCCAAACCAGGCGAAGTGGGGACCAAAGGGAGGCCCAAATTTCACCTGTACGATGACCACTTATGTACCTAATCCTGAATTGTACTCCATATCTTTAAAATAAAAGTTGAAACATGTATTATTTGATGATGAAAGTGAAGTGATTCAATGAAAAGAGAAAAAATTCAAACTAGATCTATGAAAATAATTCTTCCTCATATCTTTAAAAAGATATAAGAGTTCTGTCTAGTATCATCCTAATATTAATTTAGTGTTAATAATGACTAATATTTTGGGATTGCTACCGCATATTTTGCTCTATTTGTGTGTTTCAATTTGGTAAACAGGTATCTGTCTCCCTAGTCCACATTCTTAATTCTCATGCCATTTTGCCTTGCTAGATGTGAAGATGTTGATTTCTGTACTGATGGAGAACCAGAAAGGTTAGTTTTACATTCAAGGCCACATATCTTGTAAATAGCATACAGAGCTTGGGCCCAGACGCAGTTCTGCTTTTTAAGTAGCTACACAGGGAAATTCATCGTAAGTTTCTTGTTTATAGAATGTTAATGAATATCCAAAAGTATAATTGATGAGACTAGTCAGTGGTAGAAAATGATATTAATATAAATACTTATTAAATTAGAGTTAAACTATATAACTTGAAGTAAATTAATGCTGTTATATTTTGTTTTTTAGTGGGCCTATGCATCAGAGCTCTCATCCAATCCTCTTTTCTTTCATGTTATATAAATAAGAGTTCTTAAAAATCTGACTTATATTGTTTAACTGTATCAGAGGTGAAATATATATGAAGTAGGTCAGACAATTAAAAAAATTTAATTTAATAAGATAACCTTATTTATATATATAACATTAGTGGCTACAAGCTAAACATTATATTTAAATACTGGGTTTTGTTTGAGACAGTCTGGGCATGCATCCCATTTTTCAGTAATGAAACCAAAGTAAAACTAAAGTCAAAAAACAGAAGTATAAAAAACACATTATTTAGTTATTTTGAAGGGAAAAACATTGAAAGAGGTAAAATACACCATTTTCAATATTAAAACAAATAGCTATACTTTCTCAGCAATTTGTACTAGAGGACTTAGACTACATAGAAAAATTTTGTGCCTGTCATCTGATAGCAATTTAACAAATATCATAATTTCTAATATGAAATCTTTAAACAATAAAATAACAAAAGTTATAAAAATATTTAAATAGGCCAGGCTCAGTGGCTCAGCCTGTAATCCCAGCACTTTGGGATGCCAAGATGAGTGAATTGCCCAGGCAACTTGGCGAGACCTTGTCTCTACAATAAATAAAAACATTAGCTGTGTGTGGTAGCTTGCGCCTGTAATTCCAGCTACTTTGAATACGGAGGTGGAAGCATCTCTGGAGCCAGCCAGGTGATGCTGAGGTGGCTGTGAGTGTGCCACTGCACTCCTACCTGGGCGACAGAGTGAGATGCTGACTCAAAATATATATATATATATATATATATATTTAAATAAATTCTAGGAAAAAAGACATCACTTTTTTCTCCCCTAGAAAGTCAGGAATTATTTATTGTGCACCCATAGAGTCCATTTCTTAGATCTTAGGTTTTCACCTTTGCCTCTAGTCAAGCCACTCAATTTCTTTTTTTTTTTTTGAGTTGGAGTCTCACTCTGTCACCCAGACTGGAGTGCAGTGGCTGCTCCCGGCCACCGCAGCCTCAACCTGCTGGGTTCCGGCGATCCTTCCGCCTCAGCCTTCCAAGTGGCCGAAATTACAGGCATGCGCTACCACGCCCGGCTGATTTTTTGATTTATTGTAGAGATGAGGTCTCACTGCCCAGGTGGGTCTCGAACCCGCGGGCTCAGGCAATCCACTCACCTCAGCCTCCCAAAGGCGCGGGATTACAGGCTGAGCCACCGAGCCCGGCTACACTCAATTTCTTTTAAACCCACTTCAGTCAGGCTTTTGCCTGACCACTCCAAACCAGTTGCTCTTGTCAAACTCACTAATGACTTCTACATTGCGAAAGGAGATATTTTTGTCAGTCTTTATCTTATTTGCTCTATCCTCAGTGTTTAAAATATTATTTATTAGCCTTTCACAACAATACTCTCTTGATTTTCTCCCTATCTTATTCATTTCTTCTCATTCCTTTTTGCTGGTTTCTCCTTTTCTTTTCAACATCTTAAATTTCAAGTGAACTAAGAGTAAGCTCTTACTCATCCTCTCTTCTTTATACTCTCCTGCTGCTCTCATCTAATCTTATGGCTTCAAAAATGTTAGTTCTATAATGTTTTTTTATTTGTATCTCCAGCATAGAGCTCTCCTATGAATTTCAAAATCTATATCTGTGTACTTCACAATTCTCCTTAGATATCCAATAAACATTTCAGATGTAAATCTTTGCAAAAAATGAAATTCTTATTATCCCCCCAAACCAGCTCCACCCACAATCTTTTCCACTTTAATGGCAACTATATATTTCCAGGTACTCAGACCGAAACACTTAGAGTCACCTCTTGTTTCAGTTGATAAATATGAAAAAAGTGTAAATCAGATATTTTTAACTAATAATTTTACTTTCCATCTTCTCATTTGATAATACATAATCAGTGGATTTTATGTGCCCCCAAATATTCCATGTCAATAAACTTGAGATGAAAACAATAATCTTATATCCATATAGTGAATTATGGTCTTCTATTGTTTAAGAATTAAAATAATTGCTGCAATTTTAAAAGTTAAAGTAAAACTATTCGTAATTCCTATAATTTTTATAAATTCATAATTTTCCTATGTTTATAATATTTGAAAAAAATAAAAATGGAATAATCTTGCATGCAGAGTAAATTTCTTGCTCTATGCTCTTTTAAACTTAACTTTATTGCAATTAGAGTTCAACCATCATTCTTCACTAGATTTTTAAATTCCCTGGGAGTGAAGATTATAAATGTTTCTGTCTCATTTAATGCTATGAGATAATGTTCAGCCAATCCCTGGTATACAAAAGAAGCTCAAAAATACATTTGGTGTGAATTTTGTGTATTTTTAATTTTAGTAGGCTTGGCACTAAATAATTTTTACACATTAAGTGAATGGGTAATGATTTTAATTTTCACTTGATAGATATTTATGCAGTTTCCTTCCATGTGTGAGGAGCTCATAAAGCAGAAATTAATTAATATTAATGTACAACATAACACCTTAGTTTATATAATGTCTTTTAATGCATCTTAAAGGGTTTGATATCTACAATAAGACTGCCTATGGGTAATTGATACTGATGCATATTCCTACCAGTCATATAAAATGAGTCTCACACACCCCCTCACTCACCAATTATGGTTCTACCTCAGTAGAAATGAGTGCTGCGAATAGATTGACCAATAATGGGTCCAAAATTTGTATACATTTATATATAATATTTATGCAAGTAAGTCTACATACATATATTTTAAACAGACAGTGGCTTAAACAAAGAGATGATTGTTGTGACTTTCTTTGTTCTTTACCTCATATGTGGCCTAGACACATTTTCTTATCAGACTGAGGCAAAATGAGGAATTAGCAGGACTATGCCTGTGTGTACTCTTACAGTCCACTTAACACATTTCAGTTCATTTTATTAATTTCATTTACTTGTTGGTATTTCATACTAAACTGTAGTCTTTAATCTCTAGTTCCTAGGATTTGTTTGATCTGATTTTCACAAATGTTAGATACCTTAGGAAGAAACAAAAGAAGGAAGGAAGAAGGGCAGGAGAAAGGAAATGAGAGAACAGTGGGAAGGAGGGAAGGAGTGTGGAAGATAAACAAATGACAAGTCATTTCTCTTTTCACAGAAGTAAATGACAGATAACTTTAAAAATCATGGTAACTACACAAAGGAATCATTCTCAAACTTTAGTACACATGAGAATCGACTGGAAAGTCTATTATGAAGCAGATTCCCACTCCTTATCCACAAAAATTCTGTTTCATATGTTGGTGCTAGAAACGAGGAATCTCCATGTTTATCAAACTCTCTCAGGTGGTTATAATGTGAGAAACCAGTGCTTTGACAGACATCCTTTTGGGTTCAGCTACTTTTGCTCAAAATTTTAGAAAATCTTTTATTTTAACCCTATTGATTAGCAAAGATGACCAGTAAGGACTACACATAATACTGCACATTCAAGAGCAACTATGTCATGCCAGCAGACTTAGATTCCAGTAACTGAAACTGCATGTATTTATACAGTTATCAAGTGTACAGGTTGAACTTCACTAAAATTGTCTTGTGACTCTTACATTACAAAGAATTGCTTGCATATAAAAGTGAATGACACTACAAGTAAATTCAGTCTTAGTTACTGTTCATATATCATGGTCATATTCTCTTGATATTCCATTGTTCTTAATTAATTAGAATTTAATTGTGTGTGTTAGTGTATACATGCATGTACATACGTATATAGAGAATCAAAATCATCTTAGATGGAAGAAACCATTTTTACTTCATTATTTTTATTATTTTCAAATAAAGAGAAAGAACAACTTGAGAAAAAAAGCAGAAAAGATAACTTCACGTACAAAAAGCTTTCAGTATCTAGGCAGAAAACCAAATGTCTATATGTACAAATTCCTTTTCTTCCTCTAATCTCTTCTTAGAAAGTACACCCCTAGCTAAACAGCTCAGAAGTAAAGCCTTCAATACACAAGGGTGCAATTTTTCAGTTTCCTCTCTTAGCATAGGACAGGCTGCATATTTGCCTTCATATGAGGACAGTTCTGAAAAATTGGCAAGTCTACCCCTTTATTTCTAATTTTATATTCACCTCTCAAGTCAACAACAAAGATTACTTGCTTTGGTAAATTTTGTCATGGGTCTAAATTATACATCTATTCTTGCTTTTTTATTAGAAATTGCACTTGCTTTACATATTTCTTATCAATTTAGATGGATAAAATCTATTTGGTTAAGCTTTTAAACAATTTATCTTTTACAACTAACAATATTATTAGTTTATAATTTTCAAATGGCCAGACATTTATACATGCTTGCCTTGGGATTTAAACATAAATTATTTACACATTTATTTTAAAATCAAATGTTGCCGGGCTCGGTGGCTCAGCCTGTAATCCCGCGCCTTTGGGAGACTGAGGTGAGTGGATTGCCTGAGCCCGAGGGTTCGAGACCCGCCTGGGCAGCGAGACCTCATCTCTACAATAAATCAAAAAATCGGCTGGGCGTGGTAGCGCATGCCTGTAATTCCGGCTACTCAGAAGGCTGAGGCGGAAGGATCGTTGGGCCCAGCAGGTCGAGGCTGCGGTGGCCGGGAGCGGCCACTGCACTCCAGTCTGGGCGACAGAGTGAGACTCCCAACTCAAAAAAAAAAAAAAAAAAAATCAATGTTAATAAAAGTCTCCAAAATTTACTTTTGCAGAAAATTCATTGTTATTGAGTTTTTTCAAAAGTAAAAAATGTATGATGTGGGACATATACCTCCTAAGTTAACCTTAGCAAGAGAAAACAGGGGAGGTACATAAAATTTTTAATAGTTGTACTAAAAATATAAAGTTTTAATCCAATTATAATATGTTGGGAGAAGAAAAAGACAAACTAATCTAAGCTGCTAGAATACTATATGTTCTAGGAATCACTGGGTTTTAGGAAATGGGTTGGTTAGAAGGCAGTTCAGGCGGCATGTAGGGTGATGTAATTAAAAAAAATCTGGGTACTAGTTACAAGATTACTTTCAATTTGTGAAAACTCATCAAGATGTACACTTTTATGTATGTAAGTAGAATGTCCATAAAAATGTTACTAAAAAAAAAAGTTATGAATTTACTCCCAATAAAGTGCATATAGACTATGCCTTCCTTTTCCGCTACAGTCAAATAGTCTATGGTCACTCAAGTCCAAGAGGTAGCTTAAAAAAGGCTGCTCCAGAGATGTGACTGAGAAATCTGGTATTAAAAGGCTACTTAAGGATTACAGATGCTCCCTACTTCAAATACATGTATTCATTTAAGGTAAACACCAGATGTAGACTCCATTTTTTGTACTTTTTTACTGGTGTTTATCAAGCACTGTGCTTTCTAAAGCTCTGCCTTGTGATTGCTGCCTTAAAATTAACTGAGGTAATTGTTAAAGCAGATTCCTGTTGGCTCAATGAAGATACCTGATTTGTATTTACTGTATTTCCTTTTTCATTCCCTTAATTATTATTTTAATTTTATCCTGCTTCCAAGGTCTCCAAGTTATTTTAATATATGTGTGCTCTAAAAAACATTAGAGTCCTGAAAATCTTGATTCAGCAGGAGAGCCCTGGAATCTATCATTCAAAAGCAAGTACATCATATCATTCTCTGAAATCTGTCATTCAAAAGCAAGTACATCATATCATTCCCATATGTGCCATCAATAGTCCTTTGGGATCAGTTGGGTTGGGCATTTTGGCATCTCTCACACAGGCAATTAAGGAGCTGTTATACTGAAAAAAATACTGAAGGTGGGCAGCTTAGGTTAACTCTTCTCTAGGTTCTTATGCGAGTGATTAGCCCTCTTTATTACTTTGAGCAAAATCTCAAATTGAGGATTGGAAATAGGATGGAAATTCATTCATATATAGAAATTCTCCCTGAACTCCTGTAACTAATTAATACTCTACAAGTACTTTGGGTCCAAAACAACAGTAACTGGTAAAAGGTCACATTTCATTTTTTCCTATGTAATATTTGTTTTTGTCCTATGTATATATGCTTAGAATGTCTTTACAGAGATATGGCAGTGGCAAACCTGTGCCTACTTAGTCAATGATCATATTACTATTACCAGGCTAATTAATCAAAAATAAAAATATTCTATTGCTTCTTGACCCTTCTTATAAAATTAACTTTCTTAAAACACTTCAGGACCTCCTTTATTTAAATTCCCATACTCTAAAAAATAAAGAGTACATCATTTTTCTATATGCCTATTCATGACCATTACTCAAATATTCAAGAACTTACAAGACTGCAAAATAATTTATCAGATAAAATACAACAACCATGCTGCATGTTATACTGCTGATTTGTTAGTAAGGTTGTAAATAGAGCAAAATAAAACTTTCTTGGTTCGAAATAAATACCCTTTGTGTGATAAAAAAAAGAAATTTTCACTAAATGGAATATAAAATAGTCATCACAGTCTCAAAAAATCCTTATAATAGGAAAGCAAAATTACTGACATGTTTCCCCCCAAGAGAATATTATTAATAAAATGAAATATATTGTATCTTCACTTAAAATAAGAATATGCTCACTCTGTCTATAATTTATTGCAATGAAAACATCAATCCCCAAAGCTCTTATATACCTTTCAATAATGAAAATCTTTCTCTTTTTTTAGATTTTGAGATATAAACTGACACAAGAATTGACTAAAGAAATTATAATCCAGCCACTCTGGGGAGGACTATAGATTCTGAAAACTCTGCTTATAAACAGATACTTCAATCCATTTAGCTGGTGTTTTGAACATGGGGACCACCTTGTCTATAAACATCAAAGCCAGCCAGACACAGACTTACGACAGTAGCGATGTAGTAACTTTTTCTGGAAATCTTCTAACTCACGTATTATTCTCTTAATTTGTCCTGCCTTTTTCCTTCTCAACCCGCAAAGTCTTCTTTTCCTATGATGGGTTTGATCCCATTCCCAGTTTTCTCTCAACCAGGAGAAAACCCCACTAAAGTGCCTTCTGTGATTTAGCCAATTAGAATAGTCTGTCCTGCAACAATTAAATTTAAAAAAAAATCATCGACATCCCAAAACACTTTTCTCTAAACTTTTCAGAACTTTGAATATAGTGAGAGTGAGAGGTCAATGTTTCTCCCATGTAACAGCTATTCTTGAGGGGAAAAACATAACAAACAGAACTACTTAGTCTACAAGTTTTCTGATACAAACTTTTATTTTTATATTCCTATACAACCAAGAAGCCTATGAAGAAAGATTACTTGGGAACAATCACGTGGTAGGGTTTAATAAGTTACACGTGTGAGGAGTTGCAGAGGGAGAAGAAATGACAAGCACTGCTTAGAAAGTGGCTTTCGTTTGAATACTTTAAAATATTTAGACGTGCAGGTGTACTTCTATATGACCTTTACAGACAAGGAGGTCTTGCCAAAAATCAAGGTACTGTGACGGATAAATTGCCTTTCTTTCTTCAAGCAGTTGCAGGTCAGCTTGTGAGAAAGGAAAGAGGCCAAGTAAAATATCACCTCTGTGTGTCTTTCCTCAGCCTGCACATTTGGACAGCCACTATATTCAACTGCTACATTCTATTTCTGTGTTCTCTAATCCACTGAATGAATAATAGTATGAGACAAGAGGACACCATGCTTTTTTCCTCTATTAATTTCCATAATTGGCATAACAGCTAATTAATTTAGCCTAAAGCATAGAATTTTTACAAACATTTCAGTGGAAAATAAAAAGACACATTGTTCTTGTTGAATAAACACAAATAATGTTTTATGTGGCAATCTACTACAGTTTTCTAAAGTAGAAAACAACATTAAAATAAAAGATGAACTTTTATTAATGTATCAGAAAGGCCACTGAGTTCAGAAAATGTGCTATTTATTGAGAAATTCAAGGAAAAATTGCTATTTCATTACTAATAACAACCACTGACTGAAATTTCTGTGAAATGATTTTCTCTAAAATGCATAAGGAATTTTCACTTTTTCTTACATAAGAGACCTTACTATTGGAGTAAAGGAGATATACTTATTTTTTTAAGTACACAAAGGATTTTTATTCACCAATCATTTTTTTTTATGATTTTGTTTTATTTTAAATGCACACGGTACAACTGCATGTTTGTTACATGGACATATTGTGTAGTGGTGGGGATGGTGCTTAGATATACTTATTTTCTATTATTCTGTTGAACCAATATATGGTGTGCAATGGATGTCATATTTTTATCCCTTCAAATTCTTATATTGAAATTCTAATCTTTAATGTGATGGTATTAAGAAATGGGATTTTTGTCAGGTGATTAGGTTATGAGAATGGAGTCCTCCTGAATAAAATTCATGCCCTTATAAAGGATAGCCCCAGAGAGTTCTCTCACCCTTTTCCCAACAATTGAGGATACAAGGAGAAGATGGCAATCTGCAAGCCAGGAAAAAGATCTCACCAGGAACCAACCATATTAATCTTGGACTTCTAGTGTGCAGGGTATTGAGACATACATTTCTGCTATTTGTAAATCACTCAGTCTGCAGTACTTTGTTAACAATAGTGTGAACTATCTGACTGGGACATTATGTGTGTGTGTTTGTGTTTTGTTTTTTTCAACAGGTAACCATATGAATAGGACTTGGATTACAAGCTAGAATACCTACACTGATGGAAAAGTATGTCATCCAAAGCATTTGTCTTGCTTTCTGTGGTTGTGCAACAGGAGTCCTCATTTTTTTTTATTTTCCTTGTTCTCTAGAGCTCTGGATTTCCTTTTCTTTTGAATCTCTGATGGCTCCTGTTCAATCTCTTCCTAACAAAAGTGCTTATGCCTTTCTTCTCTTTTCTTTTCTCTCTTTTTTGATAAACCAATGATATACAGATTACAGAAGAAATAATAGTAAAGTATATTCCATAACTTTTTCAACAGATTTGAGGCATTTTGCCAACTCTTTCATTTTCATGGAAGGTTACAACCTTATTTTGAGAAGTGATGGTTGATGATCTGTGACTTGTTACTCTGCCTGACTCTGACACCTGTGATCTTTCAACCTGACAAAGTTTCTGTTGGAAATTCATGTAGGGGGCAAACTTAAATTAGCTTAAAGGTAATATGCAGCAGCATGATCTATTCTTGTTGTTGTTATTTTATTCGCAATACTGTATTAGCAATGTAGTATGATGAATATGATACATGGAAACAAAGCTAAGGTTTAAGAGTTTGTTTGTGTAAGATGATGGACCATGAGAATGTGAACTACAGAGTTCCAGGGGGTGTGGAGAGTTGGGTAGATATATAAGAGAAACTCCAACG
The DNA here is from genome assembly GCF_000164805.1 of Carlito syrichta. Lineage (NCBI taxonomy): Eukaryota > Metazoa > Chordata > Mammalia > Primates > Tarsiidae > Carlito > Carlito syrichta. The sequence continues at coordinate 320,389 of NW_007091237.1, forward strand.
GTACCTGGATGGGATTTTATACGTGACTAGATGGGGACACTAGTCACCATGAGGAGTTGAAAGTGCCTAGTGTGAGTGACTGGTCAATTGCAATATGTTTAATTCAAAGAGAGAATTAAAGTAGAAGACTTGAGATTTTAAAAGGATGTGTATAATTTGCTACTTTCTTAATTGATGCAATGGCATAATACTAGGAGTAGTTATCAAGTCAATAATTGGAAATAAGGACATGAACATTAAACAAGAAATATGTCTAGAATTATATATATATATATATATATGTATGTATATATGTAGATATAAAATGAGCCAGGAACCTAAAACCAGTGAGCTTGATATTAGTAGAAGAAGCACAGTTTTTTTAATGCAGTCATAAATAGCTTTAGTTGTGCCTTAACATAGATCCAAACATTTTTCAAGGAGTTGAATGTATTTGAAAATTGAATTGCATCTTTTTTTCTGTACGTACACATTCAAATATTTGTATTTAAATAGAGTAAAGATATTGGTACCCCAATTCAGCAGTCTTAAAGGATTTACTCTTCTAGAAAGAGAATTATCACAACAAATGTTTAATGAGCACCTTCTCTGTATTGCATATAGGGAGGGTTAGGGGCACAGAATACAATGTAAAGAAATATATTACAATCTGCCCTTCTGTAAATGTCAGGAGAAAACAAGCAAGCAAATTCAATATAGCTTAATTAGGGCCACTATAGGGACAAATAAACTGTAAGGAGTGCTTCTAACCCAGGGCAAGTATCTTTTAAGCTGAAAACTGAAGCATCAATTTAAATTAGGCTGTTGACAAGAAAAGGGAAGAATGATTCAGGAAGAGGAACTGCATCTCTAAATGCCTGGATATCAGAAAGAGCATGATGAGTTTAGTACGCTGCAAGTAGTTTAATGCGACTGGAACAGAGAGTATGTAAGGTAACTGGTGCGAGTCCTGGGTTAATATGTTCATGACTTAGAAGGTAAAGGTCAGCCTACTAGACAGTATAAGTAGGTCATGAATAACTACACAAATATCTGAGGGACTGATAAAATGATATTTGTGATTTCATTGCGATCCTTGCATGCAGTTGTTAATCAAAGGGATTTGGATTTAAAATTGCAGTTATTCTTTGAAGGATGGAGAGACAGTGAGTTATTGATAATTTACTCATTTAATCAGTTTCAATAATTAAAGGCTAGTAGCTTTATATTAGATGCCTGAAGTGTAAATATATCAACTCATACACTTTAAAAAATACTGTACTTATAACGAAAGTGAATTTTCTGGGCTTTGTTATAGACACATCCTACATGAACTAGTTCCCTATCATCTGGCATCTAAATGTACTTTCATATTTTTATACCATATGTGATTTTTGCTTAATGAGGTTAGTGATCAAATAACAAAAAACTGGGACATTTTAGAAGTGTTACAAATAATTATACAAAGACATAAGGCATAAGCATAAACAGTTTTGGGTAAACTAAATGTATGATTTTTGTTCATAATGCTTATCATATTTTAAAATATGCTTAAATGATTACAATGTTTTTTTAAAATATTGTTTGGAAATGGAACTTATTTTTTTCAATTGCATATGTTTTAATCCTTCCATGTTCTAAAGTTTGTGTGTTAATCTATTTTTTGTCTTAGTTTCACCTTTGCATATTTATTTGTCAGCATCGTGAATAAATTATTGGCAAAAATACAAAGAATAAAAAGATGCAGCCGGGCTCAGTGGCTCAGTCTGTAATCCCACGCCTTTGGGAGGCTGAGGTGAGTGGATTGTCTGAGCCCGCGGGTTCAAGACCCGCCTGGGCAGCAAGACCTCATCTCTACAATAAACCAAAAAATCAGCCAGGCGTGGTAGCGCGCGCCTGTAATTCCGGCTACTTGGAAGGCTGAGGAGGAAAGATCACCGGAGCCCAGCAGGTCAAGGCTGCAGTGACCGGGAGTAGCCACTGTACTCCAGTCTGGGTGACTGAGTGAGACTCCAACTCGGGAAAAAAAAAAAAAAAAGATGATACATCTCTAATTTGTGGCACTTGTCAGCTATTAAGTGTTGTTAAAAGCTGAATTCTTCAAAGTCTAGGGGAAAATACTTCATTTTTTTTTTTAGCTTCCGAAACAGAAATTGGAACCAATTCCAAAAAAACTTTTATGGCCAAAGGAAAAAAAAAAATGAAGCATTATTAAAACTAAAAAGGGAAGAAGTTGAAAGACTTACTATTACCGAGGAAAACTGCCAGATTGTAGCATTTCAATTGTCCCCTGAACAATCCCACAACACTCAGCTATTATTCAAGCAGGTAGCACATTATTATTCTTACAGATTAATACCTTTGCTTATTATCCCCTTGACTGCACACAAAACACAGTAATTTGAATCTAATAATGTCTATAGAAACGTAAATTAATAATAGAATGTGTTATTAAAACAAAAATTCTCTGATCTGTTCTAATTGATTTTTTTTTTTTTTTTATAATTGATGGACTGAGTTACACTGTACCCAAGTACATCAGGACAGTTGAATTTAATAATACAGGAAAAAAATTGGTTTCTGGTTTCCTATGAGGCAGTTTGAAAACAGTGCTTTGTCCAGCATCTTAACTCCCACACAGAGATGTACCACAGGACTCCAGGTAGAGACACATAGGCAATCAATATGCATTTTGGAGTTCTATATTGTTTCATGATAATTAAAATAGTCAAAGCAAGAAGATGACTCTCATGCATGACCATTAATATATGTGGTAAAAGTAGTGTTTCTTTGCTGAATAACTCCAAACCTTTACTGAATGAAATCCAAGGAAGCCAGAACCATCCATCAGGCTTTCTCTGTGGTCTGGCTCTATACCTCATTTCCCTGTTAACAGCTTGTAGCCTGCTACTTTATGCCTCCAAGCTTTTACTTCTGTTCTTCCTTATGTTCAAACATATTTTTCCTTTTTATTCATTGGCCAGACCCTTTCGATTCAGCCACAATTAGCTTCAGGTAATCTCCCACAAATCTTCCCTGAATCTCCAGATTAATTTAAAGGCCCCTATTCTATGCGTTGTTAGCACTTTTTACATTTTTCCTTTTGCTATTTGGGTTATATTTCCTGCATCTGCTTATTTTATTATTTCCCCTTCTAGACTATAAATTTTTCAAAAACAAAGGACCACTAAATAAACACAGGTTGTGGCTTGTACACTATAATTGATGCGAAAAACATAACTCCTAATTTATGCTCAAATTAAATGCATGTGTGCATAACATTGTTTGCAATTGGACTTCTTGAAAGTTAAACCAGACAGCCCTTCTAAGAAACTGTATATCTGTAAAGAGAGAAGAGCAAGCCAGGCTCAGTGGCTCAGCCTGTAATCCCGCGCCTTTGGGAGGCTGAGGTGAGTGGATTGCCTGAGGCCGAGGGTTCGAGACCCGCCTGGGCAGCGAGACCTCATCTCTACAATAAATCAAAACATCAGCCGGGCGTGGTAGCGCATGCCTGTAATTCCGGCTACTTGGAAGGTTGAGGCGGAAGGATCACCAGAGCCCAGCAGGTTGAGGCTGCGGTGGCCGGGAGCAGCCACTGCACTCCAGTTTGAGTGACAGAGTGAGACTCCAACTCAAAAAAAAAAAAAAAAAAAGAGAGAAAAGAGCATGACTTTAACGTTGGTAAAACAAAATTTGCATGACAATTCTGCCCCTTATTAGTAATGTGATGCTAAGCTAATCACTTATTTTATCTGAGTTTTAGGTTCTACATTTTGTGCAAATGAGGACACTACTAAGGTTGTGGCAAAAATTCAGTGGAAGATATACATAAAGTCACTTGCATAATGTTCATGCTCAGTAAGCTTCTTTACCTTACTTCCCTTTTAATAATTTAAATTTTACAAAAGTAAAAAAAATACCATAAGATTACATTTCTAGAGAATTTTCTTTTGTAAACTTAACTATGGGAAAAATTATGTACTACATACTAAACCTATGCTATCTTTGCTTTTTTTTTTTAACTAATAATGTTCTCCCTGCGCCCAACTCTGCTTAGCCGTTTTCCTACTTTTATTTCACTGCCCAGCTTAAACATCACTTTATCATGAATTTCGTCAGAATTCATTAAAGGATTGTCTGGATCTCTACAGGATCTCTTACATGATTTCATTAAAATATATTAGATATTATTATCAAAATTGTAATGCCAAATAAATTAACCCTGACTTAAGTTTTTCATGGCTAAGGTCATCTCTCAACATAAAGAAAATAAGGAGACGTACATTGAAAGATTTCTGGATAAGTAAGACTGTTCATTTTTATGTTAGAAAAACCAGCAACTTTAAAAAAATACATTAAAATAAAAAAATAATAATTCAGAGAAAATAAATAATAGTTAAAATAAAAAATATAAATCAAGTATGTTTTAGATACGTTTATTAGATATGCTTTTGTGGTCAAAAACTAATTTCTTTGAGTAGAAAAACAAATGAAAGAGAATGTAATGAATTATGTGGAATTAAATATACATTTGACTAGTTCATTTATTATAAATAAACATATTTATTATTTTTATCACATAGTACTATAAAAGCCTTTTTTAAAAGAAAAGCAATACAATGTATTCAAATTGTATTTTATATGGTTCTTTTAACAAAGAATTGGCTAATTGTTATCCACAGCAATTTAAATTTTTATAACATAAAAGTACCTACAGGAGCCCCAACAGATTTATTTGATTAGCAGTTCATAAACACAAGGAAATAAGACATTAGTTTAATTTACCTTAATAACCAAATCAAATTTCTGGTGAAAGTCTCTGTTTACTGGCTCCAGGAGACTAAGTTCTGCAGTCCTAGGATGCATGTGGAAAAATCGTGGATAATCCTCAGGAGTCCCTGAAAGACATCAATATTTCAGCACATAATGGAAAACAATAAGCAACATGTGTATCTGCTTTCATCTATTTCCCTTCATTAACTGAGACACAAAATTACAACTTCATTAGTAAATTAAGTTTCAAATTTATGTAGTCTATGGAAAGCAGACACAAATGTGGTATATAATTAACTAGCATTTGAGTAAGAAAATGAAAAATATTTGTTTGGATGGTTCTACAATTTTTTTTAATTAAAAGAACTCTTTAATTAATTTGAAACTTCATAACATAAAAAGAGATATTAAATGGAAAGAAAACCAATTTCATATTATAACATTGCATTTTAATGGCACATAGATCTTCATGATATCCTGCATGGTCTTTCAGCATATCTTGCAATAAATAAAAATTAGAAATTTGTACCAAATATCAAGATGCTTGAAAATTAGTATGAACATATTTTGTTCCATCTAGGCAAATATTTTCAACACATTGACACACATTTCTTCTTAAATAAATTTCTCTCAGTTGCATTATCTTACTTTGTGTACTGTAACATTAATTTTTCCAAAGTGAAAAAACCAGAAATCAAATGATAGACCTGTACAATATATACATCCATAGAAACAATAACCACAAGAGTAAAATAACATCCAATCATTGAAGCCTACTATGTGTTAAATGATTTATATTCAAAATCATGAATAATTCTTTAAATCATTTCCATTTTACAGATGGGAACTGAAGACATTTAAGAGATTAAATAACTTATCCAAGTCAAAGACACAATCGGAGACAGAGCACACATTGAAATCTAGGCTGCCAGATGTAAAACATACCCAAAAATTATTATCTTTTTTTGCTACCAATCCTTTGCCTAAATTCAGACAAGAAAGGAAATTCTCCTGAATTTATATGACAAGAAAAATTTATATGAAAATTTATATAAAAAAAACAAGAAACAAAAATGTATACCATTAATACGCCATTAATAACAGACTGAAAAATCTAGAAATAGTCAAAATTACAGATAAAATTTAATATGTGATAAAGGAATTATCTCTTCTAATGACAGAGATACAGAAAATGATAGAATTTAATCCATTTTTCATGTACTATACTAGAATAAATCTTAAATGGAAAAGATAGTCATGTATGAGGGGGAACCACAAAAAACCCAGACTTGATAAAAAAAAAAAAAAAAGTTCTGTATTTATCCTTACATGTTTAAACTTCAGTCACCTTCAAAGTACTTTTTATCTGATGCAATACACCTGTGGAGATGCTTTTTCCACTGCTCAAAACAGTTTTAGAACTTGTCAATTTCTATACCTTTTAGTGCTTCTGCTATTTTTTGTTTCGTCTTTCTTACATCAGTAGTCCCCTTTGAGGACTTTTATCACCCGGGAAAAAACAAACAAAAAAGTCACTAGAGGGAGAGTTCAGGTAAATAGGGATGGTTGTGTACATGGGTCATGACATTTTGGGTCAAAAACTGATGGACGATCAGCCCGGTGTGGGCAGGTGCGCCTGTACATCGCCCATAAAGAAATGGGCTTTGAAAGAATCTTAAAAAAAAAAAAAAAAATTACTGAAACCGAACAGGCTCCCACAACAACACAAGGTGATACACTGATGCAGATGGTTCCTAGAACACTTACCTAATACATGTGGATTTATCAATTAACTAAGAAAAAAAGGTCAGTAATGTATTAAAAAAGATTGGTAGTTGAGAATGAATAGACAGTTGACTGAAAGAGAATGGAAAATGATTCTTGATTATAAACAGAAGTGTTCACCACTCTACACAAAAAGAACAATACTTAAAATTACACTAAGATTCCATTTGTGACTTGTGACTTGATCAACTGGTCTAGTCAGACACAATACTGTCTTGGTGAGCGACATAAAATCAGGTACTTTTGGTCATGGGTCAGGTTAATAAAAGATGCTATAAAACTTATAAAGAAGAATTGGGCAGGGTCTGCCAAAATCATCAGTATTTACTCTTTGACCCAGAAATCCTGCTTCTGGGATCTTTAAAATAGCCACTTGAATATACATCAATAGTGGTTTGGCTGAATAAATGATGATACATCCTAAAACAGATGATAATTCAAATGTGAAGATGAATGATAGATATTTTTATCATTACTATAAAACTATTATAAGATAAATTAAATGACAACAGAGATTTGGAAAACATAACATGATAGTATTTTAAGTTTTAAGAAAAAGAACACACACATATATGAGAGGGAATACATATGAATATTTTAAAAAATAAAAACTAAATTATAACATAAAATTGTTACATATGAAAGAGAAAAAGGAGCAAGGAATATGTGGAGGGAATAGGGATTAGAGTTAAACTTCATTAACTTTATCACTTTTTTTGTTTTAGAGCCACATAAATGCTATATATTATTATAAAACTACTTAAATTTAAGAAAATCTCAAAAAATGAAATAAATCAGTCTAAATGTGAATTTAGTTTGTGACATAAGCAAAAACAGAAAAGAACTACCTCAACTCTGAAACAAGAAGGGAAAATTTCCTGGGCATTAAGTGAGGGGGAAATCCCCCCTCCCCAATTTTATGCCATTAAAATAGTCTGAAAAATTTTAAAATAGTCAAAATTACAGTTGGAATTTAGGAGTTTTCCCTTCTAACAGCAAAGTCATACAGAAAAGTTTGGAATTTTATCCATTCTTTGTATAATAGATTAGAATAAACTTCAAATGGAGAAGACATTCATATATAAGAAATAATAAAACTTTATAAGTGCTAGTCACTAGACTTTAAAAGATAGAAACCAGACATCACACCCTCAGAGTATATTGCCTTAGAACAATAAAAATCATAAGAAACAAAAAAATTAAACTTGGTGGTAGCGTTGATGTTATTATACTAAGATAGTTGTGGCAGTATTAGACAATGAATTAATTGTGTACAGAATTATGTGGTATGTCAATTCTATTATTCTCAGTTTTGAAAACTGAATTCTTGGTAAAGGGAAGTAAGGAGATCCAAATGTAAAATTAAACAAGTTAAATAAAGCACTTTAAGTTTTGATTTTTGAATTGGCAGTGGAGTTTAAATTCAGGTTGTAATTTATCTTAAGAAAATATGCACAACATAGCACTGAATGCTGAAACAAAGAACTAAAATGGTCAACTTACAAGCAATGAACAACTTTAATGGGAAGAATGTTGTTTGGAAATACCTTGACCACTAAAAGCAATTAAATTTCTGAAAAAATAATTAATCCAGGTCCAGGACAGGAAATCAACAAGATAACTATGAAATACCTGGTCACAGTCAATAGCAAGAAAGATATCCAGTATTACTAAACTGGATTAGATTAATAGTTTCAAATTTTCTTAAGCCAAAGGAAGAGTTTTGTTTTGTTTCGCTTTGCCTAAAGTTGGGAAAATTTGAGCATTAATAAGGATAAACCTGTAAAAACCTGAGCAGATCAAGTATATTTAAATTCATAAGTCCATGACAGTGTTAAAAAACACATTATTTGTCATCTTTGGAGGAGGCTAGGATACTATATCTTCTACTACCAAAAATATAAATAGCATAATGAATTTCAAAATTATATCTATTATGTTATCAGAATTAGTGGTGTCAAAACCTCTATTGTTATGTATACTAGAAGTATTCTACATTTGCACTTTTGTAATTTTGTGGAAAAAATGACAACTTAAATTAACGCCTTAGTGAAAAGTTTATAATTTTGGATATTATAATTCTTCTGGAGGTTTTAGATAAAATTGGTACATTATAAACTTTGTGTGTTTAAGATGTGTAATTTTGTGTTGATCAAGATAGCACTAATATAATTACGATAATGATCCTATCCATCAATACCAAAGTTTCTTCATAACTCTATTATCTCTCCTCTCCCTATCTATATCCCTCACGTCTTGCAACCATCCATCGCTTTCTGTCACTATAGATGATTTTTTATTTTTCTACAAAAGCAAAATGGAATTATTTATGCAACAGGTACTCTTTTGATGAAGGGCATATTGTGTTTGACTTCTTTCACTTAGCATAATGACTTTGAGACCCATGTTGTTTTGTATATCAATAATTCACTAATTTTTACTCTTTGAGTATTATTTTATTGTATGTATTTGTGATAATTTATTTATTCACATGCTGATGGATGTTAGAGTTGCGTTTATTTACAAATAAAGCTGCTATCAACATTCTTGTACATATCTCTGAATTAATGTATGCTTTCATTTTTCATGGGTAAATATCTAGGAACAAAATGGTTAGATTATATGATATGTGTATGTCTAAATGTCTTAGTTACTTTTGGGTGGAGGTTCAACTCTCTAAATTTCTAGTTATTTATAAGTTTGTGTAATCTCCAACACAATTAGGTTTAAAAATGTTTGTATGATCAAATAGCACATTTGTGTTTTCCTTACCCAAATTCCAATTCTTAATCAACCGCTGATTTGTTCACCATCACTGTACTTTAATCTTTTTGATAATGCCATTTAGGTAGAATTATTACTGTCTGTATATTTGGAAATTGACTTCTGTCAACCCAATGTAAAGCATTACAGATTCATCCAAATTGCTGGGTCTACCAATAAAACTATCTTTTCATTGTTGAGTAATGTTTAACTTTTTAAGAAATTGCTAAACTATTTTTCCAATGTGTCTGTTCCAATGTGTCCATTTTATATTCTCACCAGCAGTGTATGTAGTTCCATATCCTCTATATCTTCACCCACACTTGATATATTCAGTCATTTTAAGTTTTAGCCATCCTAGTGACTACATGATGGTATTCATTGAGGTTGTAATTTGCATTTCCTCCATGATAATATTCATTGAGGTTGTAATTTGCTACATGATGGTATTCATTGAGGTTGTAATTTGCAATAGCTAATAAAATTGAGCAACTTTTCATTCTTATTTCATTTGCATATCTTCTATAATATAGAATTTGTTCATACTATTTACATTTTGTCATTAAATTGTTTGCCTCATTTTTCTCAAATAGTGTTTTTATATATTCCCAACACAAGTCATTTGCTGGACTTATGTTTTTCAGATATAATCTGTTTTCTGTCACTTGACTTTTCAAACTATTATCAATGTCTTTGGAAGAGCAAATACATTATTTTGATGTCATTTAAAATTTTTTCCTTTTATATGCTTACGTTTTAGTGTATTTAAGAAATTATTGCCAGTTCTAATGTTGCTAAATTTTCACTAATGATGTCTTTTAAATGCTTTATAGTTTTAACTACCACATTTGGATATATGAAGTCTTTCAAGTTGATTTTTGTACATTGTATGAAGTATGGAATGAGTTTTATTTATTTAAGTATGACTATTTAATTGCTTTCCAAGACTGGTTGCAAATATTAACTTTTCCTCTTTTAATTTGCCTAGTACTTCATGTCATTTTAAAAAGTCTATATATATTAATAGATTTTTTTATGAGCTGCATTTACCCATCACTTATGAGTATGGTATTTCTGATTATCTAGGTATAACTGGATGAAAAATGGATGCCTGACCTAAACTATATAATTATCAGTCCTCTTTAAGCAATTTTTACTTAGAATAAAAGATTAAAAGATGGGCGTGACATCTGAACCAGCAAAAACAGGCCTGTAGAGGAAAGATCCTTTAATCCCTCTTGTTGAAATTGCTATTTTTGTTCCTTAAAATGCTATATTTTTCTACAATTCTTTGAATTCTGGAAGAAATCAAAGTCTTTCCAGTAAATTTTCTTTACTGCCAAGTCCACTTGATTGTTTTTTACCACCGATGTCCCATTCAAGAAAGCATTTGTTTTTAATGGTTGACACGATGGAAAATGTCCATCCAACATACTGCAAAGATGTGCTTATCTCAAACAGAGAATCAAACATTTTTTTCCTTTCTATTAAGAATGAAAACCTTCACATATAATATTTAATTAGCAGTTTGATACACACAGAAATATGAGAGAATGCTGTCAACTAGCTGCCAAAATTTTATGGTTATCCTTCAAATTTTGACATTGTAGATATGCAAGAATTTATGATCATTCTCAGACAAATGTACTACTGAATACACCCACAATTTTCTTTGGTAGAATAAAGCAATTGTGATATGCCATTTATCTCCAGATAATTTTCTATGAAAACCTTTTAGTGACCCTTGAATGCTGAGTATCTTGTAGAAGTCAAGAGTTTTGGAGTATAAAAACATTGTCCAAGGACAAAAGCACATTTCTAAGATCAAGGTCTCTAAAAATTCACTTAATGTATCCCATTTGGAAAGTGTGCTATGCACTCTATTTAGCAGAGCATAATTAATCTAAAAATATGACTTCTTTTGAAACATCTCCAGGGCTCCAGGTTTTCTTTATCTAGTTTTTTTTTAATTTAATCTTAGGGTTAATTGGTCTAATATTACCCTAATACTCAAGTCACCTGCTACCTTTTCACATAATTAAAATTTTGCTGAAAATTTTAACCATATTTTCTCCTATGCTTTAAAAGCACATTTCATTTTGTATAAAATTATTCTTGGGTTCAAGTATATATGATCAACATTATCTTTAATTTTGTTGTTATTCTTTTCCATTTGTTTTTACTTTGACATTTATCTTTTCAATTACATCACGTTTTTCGTGCATTCTTTGGTAATTCTTATTGCAAACAATAAAATACCTTTATCCCACTCCTATATCTTCTAAAAAAATCTCACCTCTAAGTCCATTGCTTTTGCAAAACTTATTTTTAATCTATTTCTGAAAAATAACACATTTCATATCCTTATCCAAAGTACTGTTAATAACTCTGTAATTCCCTTCAAAATAATAAAATCTTTTTTTACTTGTTCTTCAAGGAAACTAAAATTCTTATATTAGTAAGCAATTTCTCAAAAAATTCCAACAAAGATTTGCCTGGACTCTTTTGCAGTTTTATGACAATGCTTCTTCTTCTTTTTTTTTTTTTTAGCTGGAGTCTCACTGTCACCCAGACTGGAGTGCAGTG